>NW_028145815.1:0-207500 GCF_977016875.1 Pavona decussata
TTGATTGGCTGGTAAAAGCATGTCTATTTCACGGACCGGAAGCTATTTTTCGGCGCGAAATTGAAATATGAGAGTTTACGCCTTCACGAAAGTTGCGAAAAAAAAAAAAAAAAAATTGCTATCGTTGTTGTAAATGCGGTTGACAACCACCACATTTATATATACGGAGTAAAAGCAAAATCAGACGGAATTTTATAGCGCTTAAGAGAAAATGTCAGTAGAAATCGTGGCCACGGTTAAAAAAATCGATTTCGCGCATACTCTGTTAGTTTGAAGGCCTTAGCTAGGTAAGTATGTGAAGGATATAAGGTTAGGTTTTTGAAATATTCTATATAACTGCAAGAAAAAAAAAAAAAAAAAAAACACGAGAAACGGTCACTCTACCCGAAGCTTGCATTTCATCATGCGAAAACCCGAAATTTTACACTTTCCAGCTTCTCGCTGCACAGACATTTACTTAACCGTGAATCTTTCTTTAGTATAATTTAATACATTGATTCTTCCTCAGTCAAAGACATTGATTCTTCCTCAGTCAAAACATAGTAATTATTTTCGTCTCTGCTCGTTTGTGAGCGAACTGAGACGCAACTGAGCTCGGATTAAGTAGACACACTTTTCTCTATCACGCAAAAGTCCAAAATAATCCAAATTCAGCGAGAAAAAAAGCTGACAAAAGACAGTACAGTCATTGAATTTTAGGTGTATGGTTTTTAATCTTTAGGATCTAGAAGAACGTTTGCACGAACGCCGATCAAAGTTTGAGAAAATTACAATTCAGCGTCATTGAAATGTACAACTCTACATAACATGGCATAATAGAATAAATTAACTTCTCGGCCAAAGTTTGTATAAAAAAGGCTTTAAACTCTTTTCAACGCTTAAAACGTTTTAAAAAATATATTGATGTTAAATATTGTCTACACGGGTACAACAAACCAACAAACACCACAACAAACAAAAGATAAAATTAAATCTCACTCGCTCCCTAATCTGTGTCACGCACGAGCGACTTGGCTACAATAACAAATTCATATTTTAATATATGTTACTTAACGATGTGCCAGATTTCCCGGTTAACTTGCTGAAGAAATAGAAAATAACTTGATAGCAATACAACCTGGAACATAAAAATTAATTCTATTAAGGATGAGAAGCTTTATAGTCCTTCGATAGCCAATCAGAAGTAACTGTTCCCACGAGAAGAAAATATTGCATCGTTCTCTAAATAAAGAAATCTACTTATCCATATCTCTAAAACATTAAATCTAAAACCAGAGTTGATTGTTGGGCAAGTTCACAGACATACAGAACAACGATGTCTTTTGACCATTGTTGGTGGGATTTGCGCGGGGATTTGCGGCGGAGACGAATGCACTAGCTTCTCAACTTCCGTCCAACCATTCAAGCAGTGTAACAAGCGTACAAAGCATCACAATAAGTCCTTGAAATTTTCCGGAGTTGAAACAGAAGTAGAATTAATTTTGGCAAGAATGCGTTTTTTTAAAATCCAACGAATTTATCGGAGATGGCTGCCTGCCCTGTTCATCTTGCCAGGTTCAGCATAAAAGTAATTTTTGCACCACCCGGCGGTTGTTTCGGGTCACTCTGAAGCAGCTGTGGAAAGAGGCCGCACTGGAAAATAAATATATTTATGCCAATCGATGAAGTTATTAGAACTTTCAAAACAGCACGTCCCAGTTGGCTCAGGTAAATAACCAGTTATAAGATGTACTACCAGGCAGGAACTGTATCCAATGAATTTTGTATTCTCTTCATTCTGGTGATACGGAAATATATGACCATATATGAAAGAAATCATTTATTCGAACGACCGAGAGAAATAATTAATGTTGGTTATCGTGAGCGTCATTTTGTTACTTATCTCTTCATTCTGTTGTCCAATCCAATTATCGTAACAACCTTGATTTCATGACTCTCATGTGTTATGGATTGCGCTTATATTATAAAAGCCAACATTTCGGTCGTTGTTTAAAATAGTTACGATGATCCTTGAGAATCCGAACATTTAAGTGTTTTGATCTTGCATCAACGCATTCAGGGGCAATCCCAAGATAATCGATGAAGAATCTTCTTCACTTGACAGAAAATAGTCAAATACATGCGGTAGAAGCTGATATATGAGCGATTTCCCATATCCTGTAGGAGGTATACAAATGGTATCCTTTCCTTCAAACACGACACTTTTTAAAGCTTCATACTGCGCTTCTTTCAGAGAAAGCTCACCTTTGCCCAAATTCTCTAAAGCAAACTCTAAAGCACAATGAAAGTGATCAGTAGCAGCCGCCATTCTCTTTTTCTATCAAACCTCACGCAGGCGCAATCAAACCGGAACCAGGATTTGGTGGTTCCGGTTTTGGATTCTGCCAGAGCGTCCGTTTCCCGTTCCGCTGGACAAGGGTAACGAAGGCTCTGGGTACGAGATTGATACTTACCTAGCTAAGGCCTTCAAACTAACAGAGTATGCGCGAAATCGATTTTTTTAACCGTGGCCACGATTTCTACTGACATTTTCTCTTAAGCGCTATAAAATTCCGTCTGATTTTGCTTTTACTCCGTATATATAAATGTGGTGGTTGTCAACCGCATTACAACAACGATAGCAATTTTTTTTTTTTTTTTTCGCAACTTTCGTGGAAGTCGTGTCGGGAGGCGTAAACTCTCATATTTCAATTTCGCGCCGAAAAATAGCTTCCGGTCCGTGAAATAGACATGCTTTTACCAGCCAATCAAAGGTGGCCTCATTTGGATTAGCCCAGAGGTTCGCGTTCTTGGTGCTGACCAAAAGAAAAGCGGGCTCTGGGGACGAGATTGGCCCAGCCGGGGAAACCTTTGGCACCTAACAAACCACACACACCCCTTCCCGGCTAAGAGCAGTTCTGTACCAGCCAGCCGTGCTTGGCGTGACAGCAAGAAACGTCTCTTAAGAATATGAATTGACTTTTGTATTATTAATTTTGTTTTTATTATGAATTGACTTCCCAATTTTCCAACTCGATAACTTTCGAGTTGGCTTTTATTGAATAAAAGCTGACTGAAAGAAACTGAAAATTTGTCTTTGTATACACGCTCTCCAAAAATCCTTGAATTTCGCAAAGTTGTTATTTTGCCGAGAACGGCAACATTTTTTAAAAAACGTGTAAGGTCAATGTTTTGCTCATTAAATCTTTTGTATTTCGAAGTTCTCTGACTCATTACCGGTTTATTCCTTGCGAGCAGGAGGGCAGGAAAAAAAGAATAATCTAAGTCGTTTGACAAGATCTGGCGATGAGTGTTTAGTCGTTTTCGGTAGGTCACAGTCAATACAATCAAATTTTGGTACGAAGTTACATCCGCTGCAAGATGTAGTCACTTTCGTGGATCTGAAATATGCCGAGGTAATTCTGTATAAGTTGTATATTTATTTATATTCTCTTGTCACGTTAATGCGAACCTAGCTTAATTATACCATCTTGCAGGCTAACTGATGAACAAAATAATGTTTTCCACGTTACTGAAAAAGTCGGATGGCTGGTACAGAACTGCACTTAGCCGGGAGGGGGTGTGTGTGGTTTGTTAGGTGCCAAAGGCTTCCCGTGGATTTCCCCGGCTGGGCACATTTTAGTACTCGTGCCTAGGTTTGACCGTGAGTTTGTTCCAACATTCCAGCGACACGGCTCGGTCGGCGGCAAAAATGGCACCCGATTTGAAATGAACTTTGTTTTCAACGAAGGCCTGTGTCTCAATAAATAAACTCCTCCGTAAATGAGCTACCCAGGAGGGACCGCACATCATCCTTCTTGCCATATGGTGAGGCAGGTAAGCGAGAGCTTAAGTTTCAAGCAAATTTTAGTGAGGTTTTGGAAGTGCTCTCCTTAAATGACGGGCCAAATTTCATTGAAATTCGACTTGTAGTTTCCTACCTTCCCATTAACATAATACAGTGATGCACGTGGACCAGCTGCTGAGAGATAAACCGCTCAAAACAGCGTTTAGAAGCACTGAAGAGCATTGAAAACACAGCAAAACACACCGGGTAAGATTTTTCAGACTTTATTATATTTTTGGTGAGTTTTGTGGGAATATTGTTGTCTAAATTTTGATTTAATTTTAACTCCATACAAACTCTTAAATCACGCTTGCATGGTAACCTGTGTCACATACGCTTTGGTGACCTGTGCGCAAACTAGCCTGAGGAGCTACAATCTCGTACCCAGAGTCTTCAGGCTTTTTGGTCAGCAGGGCAACGCCGGGAAGACTCTGGGGACATCGAATTTTATTACCGCAGGATTTCTGCGGTAAAACAATGGAAACCGTTTCGGAACAGCCAATCAAAAAAATTGAATTTTTTCGATGTCCCCAGAGTCTTCCCGGCGTTGCCCCACTGACCAAAAAGCCTGAAGACTCTGGGTACGAGATTGGTGGAACTACGAAAAGAAACAGCCGCGAAGAATTTGTGTCTGGGTTTTCTTTCACTTGCAATAAATATTTCCCGATGACAAGGGCAATGACAGCTCAATGAGAGAAGGAATCCCATTCGATGCGCTTAATTGAGTTAGAACGTGATACGATCTTCACACTCCAAAATCAGTCGGCCGTGAAGGGTCATAAGCTTGGGCTTTGTCAATCTCGTACCCAGAGTCTTCAGGCTTTTTGGTCAGCGGGGCAACGCCGGCGTTGCCCCGCTGACCAAAGAGCCTGAAGACTCTGGGTACGAGATTGGGGCTTTGTCTGTAGTCCCTCATTTTTCTCTCTCCCCGCCGCGTTGCCTTTTCTCGCGTGGGGGTGATTTTCAAGCGCGCTCGCGTTTCGCTCGCCCTACTATCCCTGAGGAAAAATGGGGGACTACTCGTAGTCTAGGTTTCTTTAACTCAGCCCTCGTTTGATATCAAGAGTTTGTACCGTCCTATAGCGGGTCATGCGTGACGGCCGAAACAATGTCAGACGTCTTTAAAGACGTTTAACCACGCAGGAAATCAAATGCGAGATGAACAATTTCAGAGCATCTTAATTATAGTTAATTTCCATTCCTTAATAGCTTACATTTGTGGAACAAGTTCTATCTGACTGCCAAAGAGTATTTTTTAGCCTTTGCTCCGTATCATGCCATGGAATGCGGTGGCATCGCTATCGTCGCCAGTTTGATGACACAAATACCGTTGGTCTAAATTTAAAAAGCTAGTCTTAGCCCCGGAGCTGTAGCCTACAATACCAGTAGGATATGGTGTAAATTAAACATGATGTACTTACTCTCTCGTAACAGCTGTACAACTGTTGCGGCCTCCTTATTCTCGCAGTAAGCTAGCTAGATCACTACCCGTCTTCTTCTTCTTGTAGTGTAATATGCAAGCGAAGCGTTATCTGATCTTCTCATATCACACAGTGAATAGCGTGCGGACCAAAACCCAACTCTTACGTAGACAGGCTCAAAGGTCAACTACTTGATGGTTTCAGCGATCAGGTTTTGCCAAGAATCTTCTTTGCTTAATTAAGGAGAAGTTTGGATTATATTAAACAAACCGTTGTACATTCTGAAAGTTCTGTAATACTGAGCTATGAGATCTTTAAGGCGAGGATTTACATTTACATGTGAAATACACGCTGGTTTCTTGACGTTTACGATCTATTCGCCCTGGAAACATAAGGGGAACCCCCTCTGATAAGGAAATACCGGATGGTGGGAGTATATTTATAGATATTACCGCCAATTAATAAACAATACTTCGAAACGTTGAAAGGTCGGTTAATTTGTAACGTTTTCACTGAATTGAAAGAGTTCCCTTCAAGCAAAGTGTCCTGTGCCATATGGCACAAGAAGCCATTACGCGCTCAATATTGGGTCAATTTGTATCAAATTTGAACACCAAACAGATCTTGAAAAGATCTTCACAATGGAAGCATAAAGTCTTATCCCCCTCCTACATAAGACATGATTAACTTCCCCTCCATTTTTTGTAACTTTTTCCTCTTACACTTTTAAGACCAAGTCACCATTTGACAAGAAACTATGTGCTGAGATCTGCAAATTAAGCTATAGGGGTATACCCAGTGTATACGAGAAGTGAGATGTATTTTTAGGTTTTCAATTTCTCGTTTTAAACACTTTTCATTCTTTTCTGTTACGTCCTTTATTTTAGCTGGAATGATTTATACAATGCCCTAGATAAAACCTTTTAATTGGTGTATTACAGTTGGTGTAGGGGTTCACAGTTGCCGTTTTACAAAAATATGACATTTCCCAATTCCCATGGGAGTGAAAGGCTTAAAGGAGACCCTGGAGGAAAATCATTCTCTTTGAATTTCCTTATTACTAGATCCACTGCACGTGACAGTAAAACAAACAAATCATACACCTCTTACTAATGATCAAGCGACCAGTAAAATATCAAATCGTGATAAATGTGCCCTGGGAGGTTTGCATTTCCTCTCCCCCTATCCGCCTCCTTATTCTCGCAGTAAGCTACAATCTTGGACAGATCAAATGAAAAATTAAGACCACCCCTCTCCCCCATTTCAATGATGGAAAAATGGCGCGTTTTGCTTTGCGCGCGAATTCATCATTGAATTTGGGGGGAGGGGGGGGGGGGTTAATTTTTCATTTTAATCTGTCCAAGATTGTAGCTAGATCACTACCCGTCTTCTTCTTCTTGTAGTGTAACATGCAAGCGAAGCGTTATCTGATCTTCTCATATCACACATTGAATAGCGTGCAGACCAAAACCCAACTCTTGCGTAGACAGGCTCAAAGGTCAACTACTTGATGGTTTCAGCGATCAAGTTTTGCCAAGAATCTTCTTTACTTAATTAGCGTAGAAGTTTGGATTATATTAAACAAACCGTCGTGCATTCTGAAAGTTCTGTAATACTGAGCTATGAGATCTTTAAAAAGGTCGCATGATTTACACGCTGGTTCGTTGACTTTTACGATCTAGTCGCCCTGGAAACATAAGGGGGAACACCCACTGATAAGGAAATATCCGATGGCGAGAGTATATTTATAGATATTACCGCCAATTAATAAACAATACTTCGAAACGTTGAAAGTTCCCTGCTAGCAAAGTGTCCTGTTGGGATTAAAAAAATGTCTTTAAAGGAGAACCTGTAGGAAAATCATTCTCTTTGAATTTCCTTATTACTAGATTTACTGCACGTGACAGTAAAACAAACAAATCATACAACTCTTACTAATGATCAAGCGACCAGCAAAATACCAAATCGTGATAAGTGTGCCCGGGGAGTTTTGCATCATAGACTGATGAGCCTTTCCCGTTCGCGTTATCGCAAATTCTTTATTATTATTATTATTATTACTATTATTATTATTATTATTATTAATTATTATTATTATTATTATTTTTTATTATTTTTTTTTTGCATCGAGATTGGCCGAGAGATAAGAGTTCGGGCCACGAGTTAAGTTCTCGGTGGCGTTCTTTTTACTCCGGCCGTGAGGCGCCGAGTTAAGTTCACCACGTGACGTGTCACATACAGGATGACAGATGCAAGACACCAATGACTAAAAATTAGACTTTGACATTCATAGAGATAGAGAGAAGTAACTCGGAAATTCATAAGGACTACTTTAAATCTTTTCTGTCCAGACTTGTAAATATCCGGACTTGAACAGTGATGACGGAATGCGTTTGCAAAAGTTTGCGTTTTAATATTTTCGGCGATCACCACAAGATTTATAACAAGGCGTAGAACACTTCTATTTGGCCTTCGCGACGATCAGGAAATAGCAATCTTTGAGCGTCATCATGAGCCAGGGTCAGACAGATATTTATGTTCAAATGGTTTGTGTCTCCAAATCAAAGGTGAAAACGTAAGGATTTAAGAACCATAAAAGTATGAGCATTGCGAGAGACGGAACACTGAGTACAATAAATAAATCAGGTCGTTCACAGTCAGTACAAAGTCGTATAAAAATATAAAATATAAGGACGAACCTTTTTGGATTGTAACGCCTTACAAAAACTTATACAGTCAATTCCTCGTAAATCTGACAGCCCCGTAATTACTCATAAATGTTACCATGTTTTTTGGCCAGACGATGGTCGTACTATCGACTAACAACGAGCGATAGTGAGTTGTCCCTCCTCCTTCGCCCTTAAAGAGACAATGAAGCGCGGTTCTTATCTTGTTAACAGAAAGCATGTCCTTACCGGTTGGTGTTGTTGCAGTCCTTGGGCGGCAAGGGCCTCACTGATGGCGACAGAGAAAGCTTCGGCGACAAGCCTCCCCAGACTTTCCCTGTCCGCGATATTCGTTCTTTTGTTCTCTCGACCAATTAATGTTAGGCGTTCTAAACTGTGCAGGTCGCTCCGAATAGAATAATGGCCAAAAATAAAAGACAAATGTGTGTGTGTCAAGTCAGTATATGGTCGAGAAGTAAGTAGCAGGATGATCCAGGCCATAAATAAGAGTAATCCTGAGATCGCCATAAACCTCATTAGGATTGGAATAAATGTGATGGAATATTTCAAGCCTGGTGAATAAATGAGAATGATGTATTATTCAGTGAATGACATTGCCATTTACTGAATAATACATCCTTCTCATTTATTCACCGGGCCTAAAATATTCCATCACATTTATTCCACTGCGGATATGCCACACATTGAAATTCTAATCCTAGCAGTATGCAGGATGTTTTTGTCCCATGAAGCTAGTTTAAGGAGTTTAAGGACCAGCTCCCAGGAGTCTCCTGTAGCTCTGTGGTAGGTTCGACTTCTGATAAGAAAACTCGGATCTCCGGCTTTTTCCGAGTATGCGTGTGTCATCACTGAATAATACATCATTCTCACTCATTAGGATTATTTATCTTTATCGTCACGAAAACTTGCAATACTCGCAATAGACTCCAAGGTATGTTTCAAGTATTTTAATAATTCGCACAATTTCCCCGGTTTGGTTAAAATAATAATAATAATCTGAAAATGTACATAATAATTAGGAGCGCATAGGGTTGTGTTAGGAGTTTGTCATTTTTAATAAAGTTTATAATAATAATAATAATGATGATGATGATGATGATGATGATGATGATGATGATGATGATGATGATGATAATAATAATAATAAAAGTTTCAGTATACAACATATACCCTATTTACTCGAAAACGCGCCGTCCCCGAATAAGCGCCACATAATCCAGTTGCAAATGAAACCAATATTAGTACACAATTTACAGCATTCGGCGCCAAGTTACACCTATCTTAAATTCTCACTTGTTCGTAGCAGTTTGTTTTTGTTGTTACCGTATTTCCTCGATTGACCTCTCAAATCCCAATACGAAAGTGTACGTTCTCCTTATTACTCTCCATATCGAAGTCGTTGGGAGAATTTTTTGTAAAATCAAGACGTTTATCTGTGGTGATTAGAGAGACTGGGGATTGACGGGCGCGCGAGGATCACACGCAAGAATCCACGCTTCCGGTGATTCTGGCGAGTTGTTCTAGCCTGCGCGCAGACGTCTCCTGTTTCCTTTGTTGCACTCGACACCAAGGGGACACGAACGAGTGTCCGCATTATATAGGTGTCCGTTTCGGTCTTTCAGGGACCAAGTGAACTGTCCGTAATAGAGAGGTGTCCGTAAGGAGAGGTGCCACTGGATGTCTGCAAGCAGGCTATAGTTGTGAATGGTGGCAGATCACAATCACCTACCAAGCTACAACCAAGGACAAAAGGGTTGGGACAAATTCGCATTTACAATGTTTCCATCTGCACGCGACAGAAACACGATACGCACAAACGATAATTGCCCTGACCCCCAGCCCCTTACAATGTTGAGCCCGTGTAACAAAATTGACTTGTGGATTGAAAAACCATCATCGCTTCATTGGTGAGTCGCACTAAATTAGCAGTTAATAGGAGGACTTTGTAACATTTGTCCCAACACGTTTTGTCCTGATTGTAGTCTTGGTTTGAATTCTGCTTGGTGAAGATGCTGAGAGGGTTTTTCAGCAAATTAACGCTCGGTACTAAATATGTGTTCAAGTTCCTCCAGAGATTTGCCTTTGGTTTCTGGCACATAAACAAAGAAAAACACCCAGCCGCAAAATGCGATTCCTCCGTAAAGCCAGAACGCTCCATAACGCGTGATCCACTCGGTCAACGAAAGGAACGTCATGGAAATTACCAGATTAAAAGTCCAGTTTGTAGCGGTGGCAAATGCATTTCCTGTACTACGAGCCCACAGGGGGTATATCTCTGAATTGATGGTCCAAGGCATTGGGCCCATACCGGGAGCGAACGCTGCAATGTAAAGTATTAGAGCCACGATAGCTAGCCAGGCATGTTTATAAGGGCAGGCAGCATACGACCAAGTGGTTTGATGATTTGATACACTGCACCTACCATACGCTGCATGGTAACTCGACCCATTGAATGGAACACATGATTCATTGATGGGATTGCTAACTGCATCCTTCACAGAACAAAATCCACACTTTGCTTTGAGGCAGTCTAAACAGTGCCCACTACTTGGACAATTGTCACTAAAATTCAAAGGTACTACTTCATGAAAGGATATCGGGGCATCGTGTTGCTTTGCCAGGAAGAAGGCTCCTCCTTGAAGGAACAGGCTAAATGTAACCCCAGCAAGGCTCCCAAGTAGCAGCTTTCGCCGGCCCATTTTCTCTACAAGACAGACACCTACGATGGTGAATGCAAAGTTACCAAATGCCACTACTGCGGCCAACCAGATGGCGAGCTGGTCGCCTTGGATACCAGACATTTGAATGATCGTTGCACTCAGTAGTACCTAGGAGTAAGGGACATTACGAAAATAATCCACATGAAAACTTTGAGCAAAATGGATGAAGTGACAATTTCATTTTGAAAGGAAATAGTTACTAAGCAGCCATCACCACGTCAATGCCACTTCCAGGGTATTTTTTCAACATGCAGCTTTTGCTTGGCTAATACAGCACCCTAGCTAACCTCAGCCTCAGGCATGACATCAAGAAATGTAATGAAAGGTAGACAAAACAAAGTGCATCATCTCTCTATGACTAGGTCTACTGTCTCTCTATTGTCAGGACAAATTTATTTCATCAGATAAGCCACTGCAACCATTGTACACATGGCACTGGTACGACTACGACTTACAACACACATGGAACTGAGTAACGACTAAGCAAATAATTTCAATGAATAACAGGTAAAATTAAACAGGCCATAGCAACGATTTTGTATTCAACAAACAATAAAATTTCAAAATAAAAAAGATCCTTTTGCACATACAATGCATATGCCACTTAGTAAAGCATAATGATTAGCCTACTGTATGCCAGGTAAAATTGTCCATGCCACGGGGTTCACATTCAACAAACAGCAGTATGAAATTCCAAAAAATACAAATGTAAATGCCACCGAAAATTACCCCCTCTCACCCACACCAGTTAGTCAAAGGAGGGGTGTTATGGATGCTTTTAAATCTGATGCAGATTTCGTGTACTTATATACTGATTTTATTACATAGAAGAAAGACCCTCGCAGTTATTTACACAGCTTAAACATGTTACCAAAAGAAAACCTGAAAAAAAATTAGGCTTGAACTAAATCTAGCTTTCACCTGCAGATGAAATATAATGTTTTATATAATCATATTCAATTATTCATCCTTCACGAGTAGATTTTGAACTCAAAATATCACCAGCTCCCAGTTGGCTTGAAAGCTCAGTTGGTAGAGCAACGCACAGGCATCCCAGAGGTCTTGAATTCAAATCTCGTTCAATTAAACCTGATATTTTTCAGGCTTTCTTTTGCAACGGTTTTTAAAGTTGCATATTATAAGTAACTGTGAGGGTCTTTCTTCTTTTTAATCTTTCACCCACAGTTGAAATATGTTTCACATATTCATTTCACATACTGCTTTACTTACATAACGGTATTAATTCCCGAAAGCTGTGGTATTGCTTGTAACATACAGCCACCCAATTTGCCTCTCCTTGTTGCTGTAGATACCAAAATTCTGTATGCTCTGCTTTGAGTAAATGACCTAGAGTCTTAAAAAAAGATGGAAAAATTAGACAAAATTCAAAGTAAAGAAAATTTCTCACTTTTGCATTAACTGTTAAGAACTGTTAGTACTATTCTCACATGATTATTTTGGATCAAATGCAAGGCATTAAATTTTATTTCACCTGGTGCTTTATTTCTTGTATAAAAGCCTGGGACAGTTATTATTATTAAAACAAAGTTGTCGAATTCACATAAATTTACAAAGACAACATAAATTTCCATGAATTTAAGCAATATTATCTAGAATTTTGCATGATAATTTTTACATAATTCACAGATCAAAAAAACCTTGCTGAATTTTCAGCTCTAAGTTTGAAACATCATTATACAGGAACACAGGGGAAGAAGGAGATGAAGCAATAAATATCACCATCACAAAGTTGAACAACACACAAGAGGCACCAGAAAAAGATGTCATATTGATTAACAAAACATACAGCATGTTCTAACCTGGGTCTTTAGCAACTCCACCGAACATTGCAAGTGCTATGGCTCTTTTGATGTCTTCATGACCATATATGGATGGGGCAAGACTGTTAATGGCTAAAAAATGTAAAACAGTTAGTGGTGGGTATTGAGTCAATTACTGTTACATGAATACAATGTAACTTCCTTGCCCAACCGCAAAGAAGATTCAGTTTTGGCTTCTGACTAAGAGAGCTAAAAACAGTAGACATGCATCTTTCAAAAGCTCTATTTTTACTGGACCCTTATAACCTGTAGCTGCATTGTTTCTTGGGGTGGGGAGAATTGTTCTGTTCTTCATTCTTTTGTCCCCTCCATCAACCACATAAGACATCGCAAGCAGTGCAGGTTGTCCCGCTAAAAATGTCTCCTCCTATTGCAATCAGCCGCCTCTCTCCTGGCACCCTCTTTCCTTTCTCCTAGTCCCCTACCTCCTCACTCCTGGTCCATGCCCTCCTCTCTCCTTATCCCTATCCTCCTCTCTGCTCATCCCTACCCTGCTCTCTCTTGACCCAGCCCCCCCTTCCTCCTGGTTTCCATCCCATTGTTTCCCATTTTTGCCACTCATCTCCTACTTTCTATCCCTTTCTCTCACCAATACCCAACCCACCTCTCCAAGTTCCTGTCCCTCCCCTCCCAGTTCCCATCCTCTTCTCTACCTCCTCCACCCCTCCTCTCCAAGTTCCTGCCTCCTTATTCCTGGTCTCCACTCTTTCCTCTCCATGTTTAAAACCATTTACACGTATCTACCCTTCCCCACCCCTTCTGTCCCAGTTTCCACCACTTGTGGCATGGTTTCCTTTCCTCTTGTGGTTCCTGCATCCTCTCTTCTGCTCCCCATCCTCTTCTCTTCTTATTTGCCACCCTCTCCTAATTCCCACCAATTTTCTCCTGATTATCACTCCCTCTCCTCTTATTTTCCACCTTCTTTTTTCAGTTTCCACACACTTTTCTTCTAGTTCTCATCCTTTCCCCCCCCCCCCACCCCTTCAGTTCTTGTCCACCTCCAGCTTATCTTACAACCCCTCAGGTAAAGACCACAGAATCAATCCAAAGGACAAACCTTTTCTCCAATTCTCTCATCTTTTGACAGATCAATGATTGCCTTGATGTCTTCATCCGTTAAGCTTGTGACAGCCATTTTGTCATATTGTTTGGTGATATAATTGGCTTCAATCACCGTGGCAAATACAGGAAAACCATTGGAGCGGTTAAGGCTTGTATCATAATTGATTCTGTAAATACCTGTCAGTTCCTGGAGAAGTAAATAAAGAATACATTAGACAAATCCTGAATTACATCAGAAAACTGCCTAAAGCTGGGTCAGTTTGTTAAACCAGTTAAAAATTGCATTATAACATATATATTTTTTGTTTTTTGTCAATAAACATCCCACTTACACCATGCTGAGGTAGTTGTACGTTTAAGGCTTTTTTGTCTTCTGTTTTGTTTGCTGTAAGTTCATTCTTTTAAATGCTTCTAACGGTAAGAGCCAATCAAGTTTCTTTGCTCCTTTGCGTTAAGCTTGAACAATGCTTATCAGCAGTAAGTAGGACTTAGTAATAATAATTAAAAGACTTTGGGATTGCATTCAATGATCTCAATCCCAGGATCTCTCTCCTTCGCCAAGTTTGTGATGATGTCATCTGCCCCATCAAAATCTGCAGGGAATACCAGATATGCATCCCAAAATCCATTCATCCAATGTTGTCCCATACAATCTCAACTCCACACTATATAAGGAGCTTGTTCTTCCCATGACAAATGCAATTACAGTGTAATTCTCTTTGTTACATGATTCCTTATCCAATAAATCACTTACAATTTCGTCTCCTGGTTTGCAGCTGTCCACAAGATCACCAGTAAGAATGACATCCTTGTATCGTGGAAGTCTACCTGCAGCAACTTTACTTGGACTCTCTTGAATTTTGATCTTTTGGAAGTTCTGATAAATTGTCTGTGTGAGGATCAAAATAAAACTTGGCTTAATGTTAATACTGATTTTCCAAAAAAGGAAACATTCAAATAGCCACTGAAAACAGTAGAATTGTTAATACTGGTTCTTTTAATTTCATCATGCACAAAAAGTAAATGAGCTTTGGGAAACAGACAGTAATTAGTGGATTAAGAAAATTAAGACTATATAAAGGGGTTTATAAAGGCCTGCTAGGCTACAACTGATGGTGAAAAAGTTCTTCTCTTTCACATTTATAAAACCCTTACTTTTTACCCTTTTTAAAAGAACTAACAGTGATCAGCATGAAATTTCTCCTTGTAATATCAATGCCATGATCATCCAAAGTAAATTTTCCTGATATTTTAATAACTTCTCCCCAATACTTTTATCAGAAAAGTATGGGACAAGATAGGAGACTTTGTTCTTTGATATTAAGGTTTTACAACAAGGCCATGTCACAGCTCTGGTTAATATTGCCTACCTGATCCATGTTAATTTCAAATGGGCCTCTTGACTGACACTCTGGACATGACCCTGGCTTGACTTCCTGATTGGGCGATTGAAAAAATGGACCCAGGATAAAAGAGCACTTTTGACAGTCATATTTCACCATGCTGAGCTGTGGAAGGATTCCTGTGCTACTTGTCACTACACCACATGTGCGAATCAACTGGTTCACATGCAATTGTCTGCAAAACAAAAAAACCTTGAGTGTAAATCTTTATTGCTTTCTAAATATGCGCCGCATAGTGCCATTGTTTCATTCACCTTATATTAAATACCCTGGGGGTTGGGGAGGGGTACTTTCTTATCATATGCTATATAGGTAAACACTACCGGACTCTTTAAGGATTTTGAGCATTTTACCAAACACAAAAGGCGTGACAAGGGTGATATAAACACACAAAAGACAAATCTTCTGTGGGGTGGCTTGACTTCTGATTCTTTTCACAACGTATTAAAACATTAAAAAAAACATTGCGGGTCATGGTGTATGAACCATTGCATCACTGCCTAATCACAGTGCAACATGGAAAGAAATTGTACGTAAAATGCTGGGAGGATAGCATCTACAGTGTAGATGCTGCCTATTAGCTTATTTCACTGCATGCAACAGCACTGATAAAATAGGATACTTTATATAAAGGAATCTTTGTATAAAGGGTTCTTTACCCGAGACGTCTGGTTTTTTTTTTTAATATTTCTGACACTTCTTGACTTGATTTATTACAATTATATCAATCCTACCACTTATACAAAAACAAGTGTCACACATCACTAACAAACTTAATTTCCATTCACTGTTTATTACAAAGGTCACAAAATATCTGATTTCCATACCTTAACTACCTCAGCTCCTCCATAAGTGGTAATTCGGCAATTCGCACATGAATATCACTGGTAATGCGGTCGTAGTTAGGGAACATGGCAAGTACTACTTCTTTTGCCCCCTAAAAAAGAAAAACTTTAATGTCAAGCACACATTGTCAAGCAACCACATTCAAGTTTTCTTTATTTACACATAATAATTTACAGCAAAGAACAGGGATTAGAAAAATGTGTAGGTGTGCATGCATTTAAATATCTCCAACCCAACCCCTAAAGATATCACTCAGAATTTTGGCTTTTATGTATATTCCTTGTCTTGAAATACTCACCTAATGTTTCAGACAACAATGTCTAATAAAATAAACATTTTGTAGACCATACTGTGTTGTTTAAAAAAATATCTACACTGTATACCCCTCCCTCAAGAAAACAAGAAAAACTATGGGGGGCCTATAGTGTAAGCAGGGGAGGGGGGGGGGAGGGGTGATCTTACAAACAGGATTTTACAAGATGTTGCTTTCAACATTTGCTACCCCTGCTAACTTCTGGCTACAGCTGTAGTATTTCTGCTTCCCATACTCTCCCCCACCCATAATAAAAAAAAAACTAGCCACTACCTCGTCAAAGATCTGCAGGACTTCCGACGGAGCTTCAGGAAGAAAATATGCTAACACCTGCTGCTCATTTGCCAGGATGTTATAATCAACAATGAGACTATGTTTGTTTGCTGTGTAGAGAAAGAAAACCAACAAGGTCAACACTAAATACAGGCTGTAGTTGATTGTATCATTCCCATGGAAATGTGGCTCAAGGTTTTAGGCCCCGTTTATATGGAAAAGTTGTCCCAGGTAGAAGGGTCAGTCGCCTACCCAAGCTACTCTGGGCAAACCAACTTTTCCCACATTTCCTTAAAAAACTTGGTGAACCGTTTACATGACAAACAAAAAGTTGGCTTGGTTAGAGGCTGCCTAGCCGGGTCACCCTTTTCGGAGGGTAGGGTCAACCTCCTAGCCGGGCCAACTTTTCTCCATATAAACACTTTGGTTCGCCCAGCCGGGTCAACTCCGTCAAGGCGAGACAATCAGAACATACGCGACCGCTGTTGGCTCAAGCAAAGGGGTCAACTTTTTTCTCATATAAACGCTCGCTGTAGTTGACTCGGCTGGGTGGGTGACCCTCTTTCCTGTGACAATTTTTACGGGGCCTAAGTCTGCAGATGAAATCCTGAAGGTCAACCAACTACAGAGTAGGGCTAATTGAACAGTGCTTTGCCATCACGCTGTTTATTATAGCGATCAGCATCAAATTTCTCCTCACAACATAATAAGTAAGTTAAACAATGTAGGTCATGAGAATGATGGAAATAATCACAAAGATAAGATGTTTTGATTATTAAACAAATTCTTTCAACTTGTACTGTAGGGAATATGGGAAAAATGGTAGAAAGAATATGCATGTCTTAAAAGTTAATAATGCTGTAAAAAGGGGCCGGGGTCTGTTTATGCCATTTAAAGATGAAACCCTGAAGTGACCATTCAAATGAAAAACAAAAGGTGATAAGCACTACTTGATTCCTTTGGTGCTTTTTATTATCATGCTGCTCCAACTGCTATGTTGGTAAAAGGAATCCTAAAGTGTGACCATTCAAATGCAGTGTGATTACAACATTTTTGCAATACTTGTTCTTAAATCACTAGCAACATGTTTCTTTTGTTACAGAGCAACCTCTACAGATCGGAGTTACCCTAACTTTCAAAACTTGACACAAACCTTCACACATTTGCTGTATCTTCTCCCTATAAACACTGTGTCCTTGATCATCCACAAATGAACGCAGAAACTGTTTAAATCTGTTCTTGATCTCCAGTCGAGGAGCCTGCATGGAAACCCACTCACGCACGGAATGTCCTTTCATATCCTCAAGGTTTTCTATACTTTCGATGAGCTGCAAGAACAAGAATTGATTTAATCAAGAGACAAGGTACAGCTGTTAAGTAACAGTCAGACCACATGTGGCCCCTGCAGTTGATGTTTAACTCTCTATATAGTGTAGCATCAGACAATTTCAAGACAGTATTGGTACTCTTCTGTGGATGCGTACCCTGCAAGTAGAGATAAGAAGATTGAAGGGTGCAACTCCATGGATCACAGGGTTACCCCAAACAGTATGTTGTTCGCACCCATTTATACAACTGGGTGAAGAGAGACAATATGGAGCAAAGTTTCTTGTCTAAGTTAAGGAAACAGCATGAACATAGAGAAACCAACATAGCTTGAACCATTCACATTTCAGTGGCCATGGCTTCATATCAAAAGTCTGTTCCACTAACCTTTATACTACTACAACTCCAAATATTTCAACTTTTTCTTCTCGGACCATTGTTTGATCAAATCCTATTTTTTTTTCAGATACTAAATGAGAATTAAAAATTAAAGTGTATTAAGTCATAATCTAAGTTTTAGTCAGTCTCCTGTACATACCTCATCTTCATCTTGTACATCTCCATCCGCGGCTCTTTGCGCAAGCCGACGACGACGTCTCGGCTGCTCCTCGTCCTCCTCATCTGTTTCATCTTAAAAAAAAAAACAGATAAATTTACAGCAGGTGTCAATTCCCAGATTTAACTCTGTATCACACTGTTGCCATGCCACAAAGCCACAATAGGATGACGACTATCATCGAACATGCTTCCCCAGTCTGCACTCAGACCATGCAGTTTCATTTGACCCCTGATTATTGCCCACTTGACTAATTTCAATCTGTATTTGATTTCCCTAGCAAAACTGGTCTTTTTCTGCATTTCTTTGTGTGGCAAAATAATAATAATAAAACAATATCCAAGCTTCTATTGCTATAATTATTTAAAAATCGATGAGTAACCAGGCATAATGGCCTGGCGCACGCTACTGGTGTACACTACCAAAAATCGAGCTTCATTTTACTTTTGTGAAATAATTTGAACTCGGATCAAATTGAAAATTGGCACAGACTTCAAGTTTCTAGACTGCTTCCGGTTGGAGGAATGTGTTTTCAATGAAAGGTTTTGTGAAAAGAGAAAATAACGTCACAATGGTGAAAAATACGACTATTTTGAAGGCCACGCGTAACATTTGCAGTCTGATCGGCACATTCTTTAATTTCTCCGCTTCAAGTCATAGAAAACAAATCTGCTTTCTCCCTAAGTGAAAACAACTTATGAGTTTTCATTATCTCCAAAACTGTGTCTGAGAATGAAAAAATAAGTAAGTTATAGTAACAAACAGCAAGGGGACTGATTATTTACCTTCATCGTGAGCGACGAGGTCAACTTTTTTCAGACCGTCTTTGCTGAATTTTTAGTCCTTACTGAGATCCAAATAAAAGACATTCCAAATGCTCATAAGTTGAGCTTCCATTCTAGGGTATTGTTTTTTAATTTGGAGAACTTGTCCTTAAATTGCAATATAGTTTTCAAGATCAGACTGTGATTTTTGAGACCGAAAATACAGTTCGGCGTGCCTTAGCGCGAATAACGAAATCCTGAATGTGCCACAGCACAAAGAGGTGTGCATAACCTGTGCATAAGTTGTGCCTAAAGTGTCCGTAAAATTGTGCCAAACTGTGCGCTGGGTGTGCCAAAACTGTGCCAAAACTGTGCCTAAGTTGTGCTTAAGTTGTGCCAAAGTTGAGCTTACGAGTTTCGCCTTGTGGTCGACCTTTTGCTGCTTTCGTGCAGTGTGTTCGTGTTGATTCATTCTACGATGCTACCTTTGTTAAAAGACTGATGAGGCATTTTCAAAAACCTTTTAATCCTCTTATCTTCGCAAGAATAAGCGAGGAGAACCTTGCAAAAAGACAATCAAAATAGTGTACTGTCGCTTGAGGAGCCGCAACGCACACGGGGCGGCCCGCAATAATTTGTTTTAGCTTTACCGTTCAAGACAACATTTAAATCACACGAAAGAAAACATTTGGTGAGTATAACATTTTAGTTCAGTATAGGTAATTTCAATTTTCAAGCGTAAAAGTTGACAATCCTTTCCGCGGTTCAGGAAGACGCATTAATTAACTAGTCTTTTTTACAAGTGTCCGATTACATGAAACGCGATTTGTCCTGTGAATAAACAAATTACAAGATATTTATACCGCTCGGGTTCATAGTGTTAAACTTCTTAAATTAGCTGTGTTTCGGACTCTAACAAAAATGTAAAATGCCTTTACTAATGGAAAAACACAAATCCGATCGAGTTCCAAATCGCTGTTTCATCAAATTAAATTATCTATTCAAAACAAAATGTGCTGTTCATTTCATTGTACATGTACAAGTTGTACTTGTGGCAACAAACTCTTGCTGAATTAAGAACTCTTCCACTTTCCGTTATTTTAGGGTTAATTGTAAACTATAACTAAATCCCTGCAACTGTCAGAAAAATCGAGAGCTGAATTTTTTTGCTGTCACTAAATTTATTGCTAGGTACCGAAAATGTAAACAATTGATGAACAGCAAGCGTTTTTATTTTCCGTAAAATTTTACATAGTGTTAAATATAATGTTTCAAGTTCCATTATACACAAACCAAAATAAAAAAAATCCAATTCTTGTTTGCTTTTCTCGCTTCCATTTTTTACTTCCCTTTTTACGGTGCCGAAAAAATATTAGCGGCAAATTAAACGCGTCGGTCACAGACCAGTTCTTTATTACTGAAAAATGTGCACAAAATGTGCCTAAACTGTGCCAAAACTGTGCCTAACCTGTGCCTAAACTGTGCCTAAGCTTTCCGAAAACTGTGCCACAACTGTGCCTAGAATGTGCCTAAACTGTGCATCAATATGCGCTTACGCACCAAAATCGTGCATGCGCCAACGCACCAATTTCGTGCGTATGCATCATGTTACGCTCGTGTACACCAGTAGCGTGCGCAAGGCCTAATTAAAAGATTTCTAAGGACGTTCTCTGGTTAAAAGTTTAAAAATACTAAGCTTGAGATTGCCAGTCTGCAACCTTTAAAAAGTGAGATTGCAGACTGGCAATCGAAAGCTTGGTATTTTTAAACTTTTAACCAGAGAACGTCTTTAGAAATGCTATAATTATTGTTGCGAACTTGTATGAAGAATAAATTGAATTGAATAATTGACCAAATCCAGTGTTTTTCTTGCGGATTTAATGACACCATTTAGGATAACATCACATCACATTACAGCATAATAATTTAATATTGTCTAGAAACAAAATACTTTTTGAACAGAAAAAATTATCATACCATAAAGCAGTCCCCTATGAAGCCGCCCCCTTGTTGCAGCCTCTTCTCTGTCTCTCTTCCTCATCAGCCGCTCAGCTTCCCGTCGAGCATCTGGGTCCATTTCATCAAATTCCTCATCATCTAACACTGCTGTATCATATACATCAAGTGCGGCAATTGGGCGATAATCCCTTTCAAGTGTCAAAAGTAATATTTTGATTTAGCCAAGTTTTTCTCCCAACCCTTTCACAATGAGACAGTTCAGCCAGAAATTTAAAACTGGACATCCAAGAAGCATGTTTCCAAAAGGTCGTAATCCACAGGACACCTGGATGTACCCTTCTGACTAAAATTTTAAATCCAGAATAAATGCCCCCTTCTTAGTATCGATATATATGTGATCGGTATTTTCAAAGGATTTGACTAAGTATAAATACACATCATTCTTAACTGTACAATAAATGAAAGTTTTTTTGTAGACGAGAATGTGTTATTAAAAATTAAAACAAAAAAATAGCAATTTTATCTGTAGAAAAAAAATAGAGAAATGCTTCATGTTGGGGTTGTCTCAGCTGCAGGTATATTTACCCCAAACTACACCACAAGGAGGTTGCCAGTCATCATATGGAAAATAAAATTTCCTGAACTTTCACTGACTACAAACCATTTCCCTGACAAATGCCTTGGTAACAAAGCCAGCAATGAAACAACAGAAATCAATACCTTTGTAAATACTTATCAGAATGACAATACCTTTGCCAAACAAGGAAACTTTTTGCAAACCTAAGACGCTAGCCAAAAATACAATTCTCTGACTTCTTACTGTCCTAATGGAAGAAATTAGAACTTCGCTGACTTGATACAAAATTTTCCCCAACCTTGGAAAAAATCTGTTTTTCCCTGAGCTTAGCAATACTGTATAGCGTATTCCGCAGCTCATTGTCTCTAAATACAACATTATTTTATTTATTTTTCAATACAACCTGCCCCTCATACAGTACATCAGTGTTTTTGGTTGGTGTGACAGCAGACATAACCATATAATATGTCTCAGTCAACAAATCGGCCAGAACTCTATCAACCCATGTTATGTGAAGGGAGGGGAGGGGGGGGGGGGGGGGGGAGTAAAGCAGTTTTAACTTACTGTTCCATCCTGTCACCAAACAACTCCTCTCCCTCTTCTTCCTCGACAGCATTTTCATTTCCAAGAACTGTATCAGTTTCATCCTCAAAAGGTGGAAGATCTCTTCCTGGGCTGGAAGTTAGTCCATCCGTCCGCTGAGGACTGCTAGGCACGCCAAGACTACTCGAAGATTCCTAAACCAGGGAAATTATATGGCTCAAAATAAAATATATTAAATGACAATTTCACTTGGACAGGGAAAGCAGATTTTAAGACCTGATTATTGCCAGTTTGGTTCTTGGAAGGGTTATTCTTTTAAACTGTAATTTCACCTTACGATCGATTCTGAAAGTTGTACAACTTAGCGAGAAATTGACAAGTTCGATTCACGGTATGTGTTCATTGCACACAGCGCAGACTGCTTAACAGCGCGATAAAATCACCGCGAAGGTAGATTCTGATTTCACTCATTTCTCAAACAGCGCCAATTTACAAAATACTAAGCTAATCTCGGTTAAATAGCCCAGCACATGAAATTTAGCTTCGTATAAGCTTAGATTATGCACTCGATCGATCGATCGAATTATATTTTTCTAAACGACAAGAGGGTATGCATTTTGGACCTCAAAATCGATCAACAGGCAAAAATATTGAAATTCTACACAGAAAACACTGACGATATGGTCATTCACTTGTTGATATGGAGGTAATGCTTTTAGTTCATAAATATTGGAGCAAATTCTACGAAAATACACCGCACAACTTACCGCCATGCTTTCTTCGTCGGCTGATCTGTTCACGTGACACAATTTTCCCGCGTTTTCCTATGATTGTGAAAACGAGGCTCCATCGGTCAGCTGACTTATTTAGCACCTTGAGAACAAACAGTACCCAGGGGTACTCCCAGGGGTTCGTTTCTTAACTCTCGAAGCTTGGAGTTCTTGGGCTCGCGCTTGAGCGCAAACGACACTTTTTTTTAAATCCGTTTGTATGGACTGCGGAGTCACGGATGTTCGCGAAAACTGCCTTAATATGTTAAATTAAAATAATATATTTATTTAGCCAAGCCTAAAAGCGGAGCTCCAGAATTCCTTTTTAAAAGCATTTATGTGTCTTACTGAGTCTGCTTATCGTATAAACATAATAACCTTACAAAATTATCATCCTTTCAGGAGTTATATATACTTTTAGTGCATATGCAGCAAATTGCTTACCACCAATAACAATTACAACGTTAATAACTTGTATTTAATAGTAAAGTTGTAACGGAAGACACCGAGAGCAAAATTACTCACTTCCCGTTTCGTAACTGAAAGCAGCGAAAATAATTCCTCCTGATTGGTTAAGACGCCATTTCTCATTTAGTTGGTTTCTTCATTTTGTGTCCAACAACAACGAACTCTTAATTTCAGTTTCTTTGAAGTTCAATTTTTGAAGCCGAGTTGTTTGTCAATGGAAATCAAGTGCTGCAGCTATATAGGAAATTCCTGACCTAAAGGTGAATTTTCGTGTCTTACAAAAAAATTTAGATCTGATTTGTTTGGTTGAAAATCTGAAATCAGTCATGGCGACCAAACGCTTTAACCTCGCTACTTCTTCTTCCAAAGAAGGATAACCGAGTATAGCAGTGTTCTTTGATGGGAGAAAGGAGCAGGTCAAATCATAGTTGGTAGAGCAACTATCACGGTCAAATTTAGTGGAAGAAATTACCCTGCAAATTTGTATTTTGGATCCACACGCGCGCGGAACTACGCCATAGAAAAAGCAAGATTGATTTAGAGGTTAAATAAATATATTTGTTTCCAAAAGGCATGGCCTTTCTAACCTTTCTTCTAACCGTAAAATCTGCCTATCTCTTTTGTATTATTTGTTCGACAATTTATGATTGATTATGGTCCTCTGGTTGTTCTTGAAGGGAAATCAGCAAGCTTTGACAATATTTCTTGATTTTTTTTTTAATAAAACAATTATTCCACTCACGCTTGTTGGATATAAGATGATTATAGCCAACTCGGAGCTACCCGCCTTGTTGGCTCAGTCTATCATCTCTCATCCAACGCTCGCGTAGAATAATGGTTTATTACTCATTAGACAAGAAAAATTTTTGACCCATTATTCTACAGTGTTTTTCCAGTAAAAGTGATTTTTATATTCTTCATTTTTGAGGAACCATGAGAGATTATTGGAAGATCAATTCTTATTTGAACACATGGGTGCTTTAGCTTCCATTCTTTTAATTTTAAGATCTTCATTTTCATTTCATGTTCTCGATCGGCGAACTATGCCGTGACCAGAAAAATGATCTTCAACCTTTTAGTCCCGTTGTTCCCCTTAAGGCTTCTTGCTGTATTAGAAAGAACGGCAATGGCAAAGAATCGGAATAATGAAAAAGTGCTAATTTAATAGGCCACTATTGAGTTGCTGTGAACCTCACTGTGAAGGCGTGACTCATTTAGTGCAAAGTTTTTCATGTGAAAATTAGTTTTGTTTGCATATGAATGAAAACTTTGCAGTTAGCCTCGCTTTCATAATGAGGTTCAAAGAAACTGGGAAATGGACTATAACCATAACATAATTGCGTTCAAAGCAGAACGAACGCACTCTACAGATTGGAGTCAAGATTGTATGAGACAACGTCGATTGAATGAATGGATCTTGGGACGCGTATCTGGCACCCCCCGCAGATTTTACAGGGGCGGATGACATCATCACAACTAAGCAAAGGAGAGAGAGCCTGGTGACATCGAACGCACTCCCTGATCTTTGATTGTTACTAGTCATATGATTATAATAACAGCACAGCTAAGGAAAATTAAAAGCAGATTAAACTCAGAAATGTCTCCTCCTTGGCCTCTTTTGATGTTGCTCCTCTTCGCTTCTGAGCAGAGCAACTCCCTTTTCTTAGAAATACACTTCTATCACTTGTGTAATGAAAACTTCCTTTAATGGCTATTTCGTTCCTCCGTTAAGGCTCAAAATCTAAGGCTTCACAATATATCACTATATCGATCTCTTAACTTCGCGCGCTTCTCTTTCTGCTATTCGAGTCCTGTTTCGCAATGTTATTTCTTCTGTCTAGGCCAATCTTAAAAACAATCAAAATACATGGATCGGATATCACAAAAATAATTAAGGTTCGCTTTTCACATCCGGCTGGTTAACAATTGATCGAGTTCAAAGTTCTTCATCAACTATTTCAATCTTTCGTCAAGTTCCAGTTCGAAGTTCATTTTCTCGACAACTTGCGCCTTAATTACTTCATCGACGTTATGATTATCGCGGCCAGTTATTCCTACGTCTGGCTGTAAAAAACCTACGTTCCATATTCCATAGAATCATTCTTTAGCCTGCTCAAGTACAGGTTCTGCCATCTCACACATGGTTTCGTATTTTGAAACACACGTGGGGTAGTACAGGACCACAAATGCCAAACAAAGGACACATGAGCAGATGCAGAAAATCTAGAGAGGGAAGGGCGAAGAAATTGTGGCGAGAGCGCAGCCCCGACCCCCTCCCCCCATTCATCCCCTTTCCACTTCAACGAAAAGTTTAAGCGCTAATTCCAACGGGCAGAAACGAGAGGATCTCCGAGGAGGGCTGTTTTTGTACCCCTTCTCCCGGTTGTTCAACGAAGGATATCTTTATCCGGCGCATAAATCGCTATCCAGCGAATAAAACATGGATTGGTTGAAGCACATTTTATCCGCTGGATAGCGATTTATCCACTGGATAGAGTTATCCGTTTTTTGTTCAATCGGGGTCCCGGTCTGTATGGTTGGCTCACCCACTCGCCGCAATGTTCCTCGTGGGAGGTTTAAAGCAGGTACGCTGTGATTACCAGAGAGACAAGGCATAAATTTGCAGAATTCGATGGCAAGAACTTCTGAAGAATACAGCCGATATTACGACCAAGGCTGTTTAATTTTCTACTGTTGTTGGGGTGAAAGGCTAAATGCTAGTCTTAGAGAGGTAAGCAGAGAAGTTGTTACAAGCTTTAACATTTTTATTGTTAGCTATCAATCGTAGAGGCAGTAACTACAGTTACATGCAGTCACCTACTTGCATTAAACTCAGTCACCGGTCAGTGTCCATCATTTGTCGCGTCTAGCTGGCTATATCATAGGCAAAGAAAAACGCCAGTCATAGGGCACTTTCCATTTGTCAAGACTGTCCAGCCAGACCAATTTGAAGGATAAGTTTTGTTCTAGTCGTTCGAATTTCTTTAAAAATAGCGGGCATTATTTTCAGTGATTATTTTTCAAGATTTTGCAGCACCGTTCCTTTAAAATGACACATTTGATTTACAGACTGGACGGTGTGGCCAGCCAGTTCTGGTGAATGGAAAGCACTCATAGTGACTTACTTAATTTGCAGCGCAACTATTTTTATGTATGGAGTACAAGAATCAACGACTCGACATGTCGGCTTATACCCGCGATAAATACTCGTACCCTTAGAAATACTCGTTCGAGTCGGCTAAAATAAGCGTTTTAAGTGCAACCGCAGTACATGCAAAATGTCCGGTCAGGCCAAACTAGACTTGACAAATGGTAAACGCGCTGTACATGTCAAAACATCTACATTAACTCCACGCATTATCTTTAATTAACTGCTGAGTACTCAGGTTTACAGAGGTCGTCCTTGTGAATTTCTCATAGATTAAGCACCACATTTACGGCAAACAGCGAAAGACCATATTTACCCTACATTTGCTACTTGCTTTTTTCAGTTTCTAGAAAGAAACGAGTAGTCTAGCGTTAGCATGAAAGGAAATAATTTTTTTGCACTATTTACATCTATGAACTCAATTTTTTTGTCCAAGAGAACAAAAACGCGAATCTCACGTTAAATTGCTGTTTGCCGTAAACGTGGGGCTTAACCTCTCTTATCTTTCCAGGAAAGTCCAGTTCAGAAAGTCCTCTTTCTGTGTGTACTGTAAGGCTAAAAGCTTGAAGAGTCAACACAGGTGTCGATTCTTTTTGTTTGCGTAAAGATGGCGTGGAATACAACACTTGCCTCCCGGCCTTCACAGTTTCTGTTAATTCCCAGAACACAGTTCTGTATAGAACACGCACAGTTATTTACCATCCAACCTGAGATACGCCCCATTTGTATCGTTAAAGCAATTAATCTGCGAATACAAATATGAAATATATTTGAAAGGCCTCTTACGGCCTATAAACGGACCTTGTGAATGCAGATAACCACAAAACCCACAGAGAAACTAGTTTGACTACTTTTGTTTCGCAGCATCTCATGTTGTTGAGTTACGTGCGCAAGACTTCCTTAACGTGTAAACAAACCATGTGTTGCAATACAATTCAGATTTGAAACAGATCACAGCGCAAGAGGTTCGCGTCTTCAAAGTTTTATTCTCTTCTTCACCCTAGGATTACAAGTGTCTTACGAGAATGAAATTATCTTCGAGTTGCCTTGTATTTATTTCAAAATGGAATGCTTAATAGGTCAATACAGACTTGCTTTGAACCTCGTTATAAAAGCGAGGCTAAGTGCAAAGCTTTTGATATGAAAATTAGTTTCCATTCATAGCCGAAATCAAAACTAGTTTTCATATGGAAAGCTTTGCACTTAGTCTCGCTTTCAGATTGAGGTTCGAAGTAACACGGAAATGGCCTATTGTATTTAACAAGCTCTACTGTAGAACAAATCTCTCTATTCTGCAGAAGCAAGCTGAAATCAGCTGTTTGGGGTCCAGTGAATAAAATAATCTTCAATTTAACTTGTGCAAAAGTTTGTTTTCTTCAAAACATCTTCGAGTCAAAATTCCGATAGGAAAATGTAAATCGTTAGATCAGTGTATACGGATTGAACCCAAGTTTCTGTCGAAAACTATTTCAATTAAAGGTTACAGAAATGAGCTAAATCTATTTGAAGCTAATGAGTTGTTTAACAGACCCGACAGCTGAAGTCGCTTGTTCAGTTAAAAAAAAATTGTTCACAAAGATAGGTTGTCCAGCGTACGTCTGGCCATATACAAAGTTAAGTTTGTTACGAAATTGTTTGATTAAGATAAACTTTTCGACGCACTAAAATACTTTTATTAATTTTGCTCCCTTCACCAAAGGCAACTAGATATTTCTAGTTATAAGGAAAAACCCGAAATAATTGCTCAAATGTTTAATACAAATGTGCAAGATACTGCTTGAGCGAACAAGGTTATTTACTTTTGATTTCGGCCTTCGATTCTTATCTCTCATTGAAATTTCTCATAACGAATGAGTTTGACGCACAGGAACCAAATATTCCGATAATACTTGTAAAACAAGAGTATTTTTAACTGTTGCTCTTTGCAGACCTCGCTTCCAATAAATGCGGATAAATAGGTTTTTTTTTTCTGTTTTCTTTTTAACTTTTTTGGTCAAATAGATAAGATAATATAAGTAAAATACGAGATCCCAAAGTAGTAACCCAAGTGTTTAGTTTTGGTAACTCGATTTGTAAAAGATGTTTGACCATCCGTCATTTCATCATGAAGGTTGATTAAAACCTCTTTTTTAGCATTTAGCTGTGATTTGTAAATCTTTAGGTGAATTAGTTAAAAGACAAAAATTACTTTTTGGGAACTCACAAGCAGTGCTTTAGTTTGAGTTTCTAGCGCGCTCGGAAAAGTTTGTCATAAGAAAATTAGGATACTGTCATATCAAAAATCATCATTATCGCTTTGGCAGTTTAGAACTCTGCTCTTCCTCGAAATCTCGCTTTTTTTTCTCGGATAAATAGATTTTAACCTACACCGAACTTTTCTCAGAATATACCCTGAACTAGTAACAACGCATTCCGCCGAAAAGTGAAAGAGGCTTACCTCATAGACAAGAGTAAAACTTTATCACCAGGTGTTTCAATCGACAAAGGAACATTAACCCCCTGTATACAGCTATTTCAACTAACGATGTCGGATTTTAAGGCCTCGAGATGATACGACAGGGCCAAAAAACAATATGGGTAACTGTTTATCTTCTAATTTGGCTGTAACATCGCATTTTTTATTGCCACAGACAAAATACCATAAATATTCGTCACTGTGATTTGTTTTCCGCAGGAATGAGTCGTAGCCGAGTTAGGTAAATTTTTCAATAAATTACCAATGTCACCTTGTGGTCTTGTCACTTAAGCTTTCCGATAACGTTTACTGAAATAGCTGAGCATGTGTATGAACACAATCTGCATGATAAGCTCTTGTAAACAAATGATAAAAACATATCTACTCTAGTTAATTCTTATATTTACGTTCAAATTGAAATTCTTAGAGCCGTTATTTTCTCTTATTCTAACTTAGGCCCTGAAGAAGACAGTGGTACTTGTTGAAATATTGTCTGATTAAAATTGACTTCATACAGCTTAGTGTCAGCCCTGTAAATCAGGTTGTCCTACAAAACCTTTCTACTAATTGGTGGCCAAGTTCCTTTCTTTTCTTTTTTCTTAACTTTTACTTGACCTTAACGAACAATAAACCTGGCTCGTTTAGCCTAGTAACGATCTACGGTACACCATTACAAGATCTCATGATTAAAAAGGAACTTCAAAAAATACAATCATTTCAAATTATAAAAGTGTTTAACCTTCTTAAGAGTATATATACCGAACAATCTTTACAATCATTATAAACAAGAAGTTCCACCATAAAAGGGCAGGCATTTAAAATGCAACTTTAGACATCGTAACATGTGATATGTTTATGTAATGTCTTCAATGTTAGCAAAACGAATTGAAAGCAAATATCAATATGTTTGGACAGGCCCATTTGTCATGTTCAATTCTCAGGTAAATCTCGTTACAATCATTACAACAAAAGAATTTCTTCCATGTAACTTGATGGCTTTAAGAGCGCAAATTTCAACGTTTTCAAGTCGTAGAACGGTCCTGTTAAAATCAACAGAAGGCTACCTGATTGATCACTTTTAGCAAGAATGGCCTGGCCCTTTCATACTGAAATTTGTCGTGTGTAACCCATGTTAAACAAGGTTTAATGCAGTTGAGCTACCTTTTAAATAGATAACAAGTAGAATTTGGTTTTCTTTTTGAAATTTTGGTTTTATGTGCTCTGGGAGAATAAGGATAAGACAGTGACAAAAACTTGAGAAAATAAATTATAATACTTGCTTATAAGATAATACTACCTGCCAGGGATGTGAAAATGATTCACAATTATGGTTTGTTTACTACTCTTTAGCAGGTCATCTCTTGGTCAATTAAATCCTGGACGCTCTGCAACATAAAAAAAAAAAAGGAAACCTGTGAGACAATCTATTGAGAAACAAACTCTAGGACTAACGACCTATTTTATGACATGTGCTGTTACATTTTCGATTTGATTAAATCCAGTAGCATAATCAACTTGTTATTTCCTTCCAAAGAAATTCTGGCCAAGGAAAAAGTGAAGAAAGAGATTCACAGAGAAACTGATACCTATTTCAACTAATTGAGAAAACGAGGCGGGAAAAAGATTTCTTCTTTTGGTCATACAGGAAATGATTCTACGAATGAATTAAAAATTCTCTCTCACACATTTGGACATTTTATTTCCATCATTGGTCAAGCGCTTGGTAGTTAAGAAGTTCCTAAGACCAATGCTGTGACCTCGGTAAAATCCACGTACTCCGATGAGCTCATTGCTGACCCTGATTTAGTATTCGGGAGAATAAGAAGTTTAAAAGAATGTGGAATCAAACAGCCAAAAACAGTTTCTTCGCCCCCTAAGTCGTTTTAGCGAGAAATATTTTACATACGAGAGACACATAAAATTAGTTTCGAATTGTAAACAAAATTTAATACCTTTCTTTAATTCTTGCCATCAAATTTGAGCGTGACGTCACCACCAATCAGTACAAATGGAGCCCAGTGTCTCATGGAACAGAACTTCTCGGAGTCTCGCAGAGATTTCATAGCCTGGTGAAGGGCTATACTGGTGCTTTTTCCTTCTCTCAGCTGTTGATAGAAACTCTTCATGAACTCCATGGTAGCTTCGTCATCAATTGCCCAGAGAGCAACTAAAACAGAACGAGCCCCAGCGCACAAGAAGGCCCTTGCCAAACCCACCACACCTTCAGACTTAAAGACTTCCCCACGACCACTATGACAGCAACTTAACACCACAAGGCTCGCTCGGAGGTGGACCGCTTGTACATCTGAAATGTTCAGCATGAAATCCTTTTCCTCAGGGAATTCGGAAGTCCAACCGGGGTTTGGGGCCAAGGCAATTTCGCCAGTTTCCTTTCGCCCATGGGCAGCAATGTGGACCAAACCAACTGACATCATTCGTTTCAACACTTCCGCCTTGGTCGCCTCTTTTCCGGTAAGTGGTAGAGTCTTGAGAATTTCTCCTATCATTTCCACTTCCTTTTTGGCGTACGGTAACGGTGGTAAAGGTTTTGAAAGTTCTTTGACACATGGATCTCCCACCAACAAAGCGCCAGACTTACTGTGGAAGTCCTTGGGTGAACTTGTAATTAGCTTTAAACTCATGAGTGAAGGAACAGTGCGAATCCTAATATCTTCACTCAGTGCGGCCCACGGAGCCAAGCACAACGAACCATCTGGGACAATGACCAACTCGTCACTATGAAGCACATCTGAAATAGGACTAATAATTACATCATACAATGGCTGTAAGGCGTTGTTGGTGCAGTATGCTGATTCGCCTGTTGCATTGTTTTCTTCTCTGGTAGATGGGGGGTCACTACTGAGCTCATCTATTGTACGATTTTCACATCTAACACCAACACCAGCTCCAATCTTTTCAAAAGCTTTCTCCAGTAAAATAAGGACGGCGTCGTCAACTGCAGGCTGACCCTCTAGTTCCCCTTGTCGAAATACCACTTCATTGCTCCTTCCAAGGACCCAGATATTAATTCTGTTCTTCTCCGTTGCAAGAAAAACTGTTTGTGTGCCTGACGCTCGTGAGATATAGGAGATTGTGTCTCTAGCGTCACCTGAAGGTGGCGACAATCCTGTAAAGCCATATTGTATCATTAACATATCAATCAAAGCCTGTGCTCGTCCTTGCTCAGCAGCACACAAAGCCTCGTCATTCTTTCCTATTTTTAATAGACATCTCCAAAGAGCAGTGTAAGCGTTGTGATGGAGTTCGCGAAAGCTTCTTTTCCATGAATCTTCAGAGTGAAGAAGAGCCCTTATGGTATCAAGAAGTGTCACGCTTGACCTGTAACTATCTACGGCCTCACTGAAAACAGCCATAGATTGAAACACGCAACCTAAGGAATAATGTGAAGTTGCTTCTTCAACCTTACTGCCCACGTCCTTGGCAATCTGTAAATCTTTCTGATGGTACTGTATGGCTTGTAGTAAGTGACCAAGTGATCGATAGTCATTGCCGAGATTGATATAGGCAACCCCTTCTCCTGCACGGTCACCCACGTCTTTGGCAATCTGTAAATCTTTCTCATGGTACTGTATGGCTTGTTGGAAGTCATTAAGTGATTGATAAGCATTGCCGAGATTGCCATAGGCACGTCCTTCTCCTGCACGGCTACCCAGGTCTTTGGCAATCTGTAAATGTTTATGATGGTACTGTATGGCTTGTTGGAAGTTACCAAGTGATTGATAATCATTGCCGAGATTTCCATAGGCACGTCCTTCTTCCTCACGGACACCCAGGTCTTTGGCAATCTTTAAATCGTTCTGATGGTACTGTATGGCTTGTTGGAAGTCACCAAGTGAGTAATAAGCATTGCCGAGATTGCCATAGGCACGTCCTTCTCCTGCACGGTCACCCAGGTCTTTGGAAATCTGTAAATGTTTATGATGGTACTGTATGGCTTGTTGGAAGTCACCAAGTCCTTGATAATCATTGCCGAGATTGCCATAGCTACCTCCTTCTCCTGCACGGTCACCCAGGTCTTTGGCAATCTGTAAATTTTTCTGATGATACTTTATGGCTTGTTGGAAGTCACCAAGTGATATATAAGCATTACCGAGATTACAATAGGCACGTCCTTCTCCTGCACGGTCACCCAGGTCTTTGGTAATCTGTAAATATTTATGATGGTACTGTATGGCTTGTTGGAAGTCACCAAGTAAATGATAATCATTGCCGAGATTACCATAGGCAGCTCCTTCTCCTGCACGGTCACCCAGGTCTTTGGCAATCTGTAAACGTTTCTGATGGTACTGAATGGATTTTTGGATGTCCCCAAGTGATTGATAAGTATTGCCGAGATTGTTATAGGCACGTCCTTCTTCTGCACGGTCACCCAGATCTTTGGCAATCTGTAAATGTTTCTGATGGTACTGAAAGGCTTTTTGGAAGTCAGCAAGTGAGTGATAAGTATTGCCGAGATTGTTATAGGCACGTCCTTCTCCTGCACGGTCACCCAGGTCTTTGGCAATCTGTAAATGTTTCTGATGGTACTGCACGGCTTGTTGGAAGTCTCCAAGTGATTGATAAGCATTACCGAGATTTCCATAGGCATCTCCTTCTTCTGCACGGTCACCCAGGTCTTTGGCAATCTGTAATTGTTTATGATGGTACTGCACGGCTTGTTGGAAGTCTCCAAGTGATTGATAAGCATTACCGAGATTTCCATAGGCATCTCCTTCTTCTGCACGGTCACCCAGGTCTTTGGCAATCTGTAATTGTTTATGATGGTAATGTACGGCTAGTTGGAAGTCACCACGTAATTGATACGCAATGCCGAGAACGCCATAGGCACCTTCCTCTTTTTTCTTGTGGCCTAATTCCTGGGCAAGGCGAAGAACATTCTGGAGTTTCTCTAAAATGTTTCCTTGTTGTTCGGCCATTAGTACTAATTGGGTCCGGCGCCGTGTTATTCCTTTTTTAAGTAGAAAGGAAAAGTTTAGAGCGTTAAAAACTATGTGAAAATAAATGGTGAAGGAATGTGCCAATTATTGGAGAATGGGGATTCAAGAAGCAAAGGCCCAGAGTTAATCAAAGGCTCCTGTGAGCCAACTCGTGAATGCAGAAGTGAATAGTGGTAACCGTAAAGCGGTACTCGCATAAAACTACGATACAAGGATTCGTGAACGCCATTCCGCATTGCGAAATTCGTTATGTATATATATTAAATTAGACACGCTCCTCTGATTCCTTCCGATACGCTAAGCAAAGCAAAGGTGGACTTGTGCGGGTTTTTTTGGTGGTTTTGTGTTTGTTGCCAATCGACAAGAAAGCGTCCAGTGTTTCTTGCAAGAACCTCCGTATTTTTTTCCTTGCGTTGTGTTGTTGCCGAATGAAACTTTGCACATGTGAACGATTTTGGCTGCCTAGCACGTGACCTAAATCTTACTGGTTTCAGCATGATAATTTTCTTTTTCTACGTTTATACGACAGCTTTTGTCGCGTTTTATAACATCGGGTGAAGGTCTTAACCTTGCTAAAGTTGCTATTTTAACTTTATCCAAGTGAACGTAAATATAGAAATAAATCACGCGTTGCAATGCAAATTTTCAGTGTTTACATTTTTTCTTTGGAATCGATCTTATCGCTTAAACTGGACCCCCAATTAATTTTATTACGGCTTCTGTCTGGGCAAATTTCATCCGCTAGTTGCGAGGACATGTGTTTGTTTACACAAGATTACGCCGAGTTGTCACTTTTCATCAATAAAACTAGAGAAACACAAAAAGCTTTTCTAAATAAAAAATTCATTCAGATGGGTCTTTTTACTTGCCTAAGAAGCAAAGCGTATAAGTATCCGTCGCAACGCGACTTGCAAGTGATTTCAAGTGAATTTTGAAGCGAATTTATCGGAGCAGGTTTTTAAAACATTTTGGAAGATTTGTTCGCGAATGCCAAAAATCAGTCTATTATAATAGTATTTCAGTGCAAATTCACAATCAAACCTGTAATTATTTGTGTGTTGTATTTCTAGAAACACTGGAACATTACCAAGGAACCCCGGGGATTAAAAGTTGATTTGAGATCATTTAGTCGCCGTTGATTTCCGCTGTTGAAACTGTCAAGCATCCCTTAGATGCTCCTCTTTCGATTCACCGTTTCCAAGAGGTGTGTTTCCCTCCCGAAAACGCAAAACAGGCTAATTTCGACAAGCGCCAGAGTGAAATTCCGCTACATTACGATCACTCATTCACTGCGCATGCCTGAAAGTTAACAACCCATCAACCAATAGCCCTTTTCACGGTTGATTTTTCTCATTTGCATTACAATGTTATCTAACATAGATGCGAGGCAATTTCGGGCTAAAACTACAAAATAGCCCAAAATTGCCTCACATACATGCTAGATTTCATTGTAATTCAAATGAGCAGAGTTAACCGTGAAAAGGGCTATTGAAAACCCTATCATCGCTATAACTCGTTCATTGCGCAGGCGCGCATTCACGAGTTAAAAAGGAAAATGTAAATAAAGAAAATTGTTGAAGCAAAGAACTGTGAATATTAAGGTTAACCTTATAAAATCTCGACGTTTCGACGTCATCATGACGCCATTACCAAGAGAAGGATAATTATTCACATATTGCGAGAAGATCTTTCAAAGTAAAAAAATTAACATAACGTTACTTTTTTACGTTAAAAGGTATTCTCGCAATATTTGAATAATTATCCTTCTCTTAATATTGGCGTCATCAACACGTCGAAACGTCGTGATTTTGTAAGTTTATCCTTTAAATTTACAGTTTAAATGTAAGAGAAGGCAGAATTGGATATCCAACGAGGGAATTCACAGGTGTGGGCATCGTTTACCTTGTTTCCTTTTTTCGACACCACATGCTTTTGTGTTTATATTAAGGACGTGTGCATGTTTTAGGGAGAATAATTTTTTTTTAAAAGAAATCATTTTAAGAAATGAGTGTTTCATCGAATGATGTCTGTTATTCTAGATAAAGTTTATTGTAATTCTCATCGAGGTAGGTAAGGTAAGAGAAACAACGTAAAAAAATGGGGCTAACAACAACAACAAAATGATATCAGAACAGTAGTAATAGTTACAAAAAAATGCTTTTAAATGCAGAAGACTGACTTGCCTATGATAAGGAAGTGCGACGGTCAATGGGATGATAAAGTTCTTGTGGTTTTTTTTTCAGACTGAAGGTCTCATGCAAAGAGATGTTTTTCAGCCACACCTCCCGATAGATTTATCAGCTCACAGATCCGTTTTTAAATATGGTGTTTTGAAAGCAGCAGCGTGGTATGGAAGAAAATACAAGTTCCAGTCCAATGATTACGAGGGAGGTGTGGGGAGTAAGAATGGCAAACGATCGTCGAGGGTCGAGAAGAAGGGTTCTTGTCTGTGGACAGCAAGAGCATTTTGAAGATAAAAAATTTTCATCATCAGAAGCGAGTATCTGTGGGCCTCGCTGCTTTGAAGCATCAAGGACCATCAAAGTGCAAGTTATGAAGTAGTTCTTCTCCTAGCTGAAGAATTGGACTTCAACTTAGACCACAAAGTTAAATTTTTCAAGAAGAAACTTTTAAAGGAGTCAAACATTTAGTGTGGTGCACACAACAGAGCAGGGCTACAAATCATACTATAAAGCTATGTCTATGTGTTTACCAAAGAGAAAATAATTTCCTATGTTCTGAGAGAAAATAACGCGCGCATAGGTTATAGAAAATCAGCTTGTACTGGGACTGCATTGAGCTGCTCAAGACCTCCACGTGCACCATTATAGTAAAACTGTCTTCTATAGCAAAAATTCAAAAGAAAGCACTTCATTCAATTGAGTGGCCACGCCGAGACACAAAATTTACAAAGGACTTCGTTCAAGCCTGAAGTAGACATTTAATCCACCATTGTGCGATCGTTTAACATTTTATGAATGAATAGAGACCAACGTTGTGCTTTTCTCCTAAAAAACTCTAGAAGGCTGCTAAATGTTTGAAAATATTATTTTCTACTTGGCGGTAACTTGTTATTTTGTCCCCACTTAAGATGTCTTCAAATGATTCAGTCACGTTTGAATGCTTGGGAACTAGACCGTTTTCCTGCTTTTTCGGTTTTATGCAAAAAACGAGTGTTTTCAGTGCTCAGGCTTCTTTCTTCTTTTCACTAAAAAAAATATTTCCTTACCTCTTAATATTTGATAGGTCCAATTTTTTGCTAAATCACCTTAGACGCTGTAAACTGTTTTAAAGGTGACCATGTTGGAAGTACAAAACAATAAAAATATATTTGTATTAAAATAAATTTATTTTCTAAACTGTCTCACTATTCCAATATGCCCGCGTGAAAGACTGCTGTTGACTGTTTCAGCCTTTAATCAATAGCTAACGGTATGTTCAACTGACTAGCTAATACAAAAAGCCTAAGCAATATATTCGCGGTACAAGCCACTGACAACGCACATGGAATCACAACTATGTAACGTTATCTAAATACCGTAACATTGACAGAATGCCGGATAAGCTGTACCACTCTTATTCATGAACACGGAAGCTGAGAATTTGAATGTGAAGGCACTTTGGATAGCTGAAAATAAGAGAGAAAGCAACAAACAAGGCCGTAATTTGCCTTCAGCGCACTGACAAAAGTAGCTTTTCTGACTTTCTCAAGTCCTACCTATCATTATGAACACTAGGAATTTCAAGAGGAATGCTGTATCTACAATTGTAGCCAAAAAAGATGATTTTTTACGAAATTTAGGAACTATCCCTTAACATTCGAAAATTAAGAACAAACTGACTTCTTTAGTAGGGAACATGTGGCCGGCACGAAGGTTTAACATATGGGCTATCCATTAGAGATTTTAAATTTATAGGACCTCTATGTAAACCACTCTTGTGATGGAGCATCCTATTAAAAGCTTGTTATTATTATTAAATTTTGAGTTGAAAGTGCGTTCAAATATGGTGCGTCTTTGCTTAGTGAGCCGCTGTTTGAAGGATACGACCGCATAACAATGGCTGTCAGATACCTGTCCAATCATTGATTGCAACATCACCCAACATTGTTGGACGATGTTGTACAGTGTTGAGCGAGATGGCCAAACGAATGTAACATGTTTGATGCAACACTTGGGCTAATGTAAACATAGTATTAACAAAAGGAAAGTAACAAAAACACGGATAAAATATAAATATAGTTGTCACTTACCTCTAGTGACTGATTCAGCAGGGAACACTCCTGCTCCTTCTGCACCGGGGAACATAGCACCTCCAGGGAATCCCTTTACATCCCCAGGGAAGCTGCTGACGATCTTTTCCTGTAAAGTAAGCGTGGCCTTGGTCTTAATCATAGCATGTGAGTGAGTTAGTGAGTTAGTGAGTGAGTGAGTGAGTGAGTGAGTGAGTGAGTGAGTGAGTGAGTGAGTGAGTGAGTGAGTGAGTGAGTGAGTGAGTGAGTGAGTGAGTGAGTGGATGGATGGATGCATGCATGCATGCATGAATAAATGAACGAACGAACGAACGAACGAACGAACGAACGAACGAACGAACGAATGAATGAATGAATGAAAGAACGAACGAACGAACGAACAAACAAATGAATGAATGATTGAGATGGAAGGATGGATGGATCAGGATGGATGGATGGATTAATGAATCGATCAATGAACGTGTTGGAAACGAGTAGGAACTGGAAGTAGTCAAATCCGCACGTGATCATTATGTAATCAGATTTCTCGGATAGATTCTTGTTTTTGAAGTGTGACTCTCGAAGGAACTCTGGAACTATTACTTCTAAATGTAGCAGAATTCATCTTGTACGTCGGAAATAGCGGAATTCTTTCTCAAGGAATGTTATCATGTAATCTTCGAGTTTATCAAGGATTAAAGAGTTTGGTCAGATACAACATTTTGGTGCCGAGACCCAGGAGTGAAAGCAAGGAGAACAGAGCGCGTGTTTTGTGACCTTCGCCATGTCGGATGTCAAAAAGAAAATTCTGGAGCGCTCAGGGTTCAGAGTTCACGTTCGTAAAGTTATGAACGATGTCAAGGAGTTACTCAACAAAGGTGATGTGGAAAGCGTCCGACTGAAGCTGAAATCGCAAAAGATTAACCTGGAAAAACATCAGAAGGAAATTGCATCGCTTGATCAAGAAGTTGCAGAATTATTGCAAGCCGACGCAATCGAAAAGGAAATCCTGGAGCGCTGCGAGTTCAACACGTCGCTGCAAGAAACGATCTTATTGATAACCTCATGTTTGTCGTCTCCTAAGCAGGAAGCGAATGATGTCGAAGAAACGGTGACATTGCCATCGGCGAGTCCGCAAGGATCTCTCCCGGCTCAAAATGGCGCGAAGGGCACAAACAAGGCAAAGCTACCGAAGCTCACGTTACCTAAGTTTACAGGGGATGCTACAAAATGGACAACATTTTGGGACAGCTTTTCATCCGCAATTCACACGAGTGAGGATCTGAATGAAGTCGACCAATTTCAGTATTTGAAATCATTACTGGAGGGCGCTGCAGCCGAAACCATTTCTGGTTTACCTCTCACAAGCTCAAATTATAACCATGCGGTCAATCTCCTGAACAAGCGGTTCGGAAGCAAACAAGTTATCATCTCTAAACACATTGAGATATTAATGCAGCTACCAAAAGTGAGTGATACTGGTGATCTTAAACAATTGCGGCAATTGTTGGACAAAACAGAGTCGGCTGTTCGAAGTTTGCAAGGAATTGGAATTTCTATTGACACGTACGGAACATTCCTAACCCCAGTGATCATGGCGAAAATTCCTCAAGAGTTGCGTTTGATTTTGAGTCGTGGTATGAGCGACGAGTGGGACCTCGACACATTAATAAAGTCGTTTGCAGAGGAGTTACAGATACGAGAAAGGTGTGCTCTGGGTCCAGTGACAGATCAGTCGAAAATGAGAGAAAAACGAGAGTTTGGATATGGATTACGGTTCGGTCAAAACAAGAGACCCCCCACGTCCTCGACACTTGTTTCATGCAACGACAGGCCTTAACAACATAAGGAAATGTGGTGTACTTTCTGCAGTGGACCGCACCCTCGGCAAGATGCGCTGTTGTTACGGAGCCAGAAGCGAAGAAAAGAATTCTTCGCCAAAAGGGGTGGTGTTTTGGTCGTTTGAGGAGTGGTCATGTGAGCCGAGATTGCCAAGCGAGATGTCATCGTTGTGGCGGGAAATATCATGTATCGCTATGCGGCGTGCAAAACTTTTCACCACAGTTCACGCAAGCAAGAGGAACCAATCAGGAACAAACTGTGAGTACAAATTTGTATTTCACTCAAGATGTTAAGAATAATTCTGTTTTGCTGCAAACTGCCAGAGCGAGGGTCGGAAATCCTAATGGAGAAAATTCTTGCCATGTGAGGGTTTTATTTGATTCATGTTCTCAAAGGTCTTACATAAGTACACGGTTGAGGAGCAAGTTAGGCCTGCCCTCATTTTGAAGTGAAACTGTTCTGATTAAAACGTTTGGAAACAATGAAGCCTCGTTGAAGAAATGTGACATTGTTCAATTTGCACGGGAATGCCAAGATCAGTTGAAAGTGTTTGTCAATGCTTATGAAGTTGAACTGATTTGTGGACCCATAGCCAACCAGACCATTGAGATTGCACAGCAAAGTTACCGTCATCTACAAGGCTTACCCCTTGCTGACTATTCCCGTGGCGATGAAGATCTTGCAGTAGATATTATGATTGGTGCTGATTATTACTGGTCCATTGTCCAGAACCATGTGGTACGGGGGGAGTCGCATGGACCTGTAGCGGTTCGTACAAGGCTGGGTTATGTTTTGAGTGGTCCTATTAACATAGCAGGTGCATTGCAGAGCTCATCAAGTGTTAACATGTCGCACGTTATGAAGACAGAGTGTCAAGTAGTTGAAGAAGACTTAAAGTCAGTTGATGTCTCTCTGAAAGAAGAACTGAACAAGTTCTGGGACTATGATACTGTGGGAGTGAAGAATAGAGAAGAAGAATTTTATGAAGATTATCTTGCCAAAGTAAAGTTCAATGGTAGCCGTTATGAAGTTTTTCTTCCCTTTAAGGAAGAACATCCTACAATTCTAGACAACTACTTGGTAGCACAGAAACGCCTTAGCTCTTCATTAGCAAGATTGAAGTCCACGCCTGACATACTACAACAATATGATGATGTCATTAAGAATCAACTGAACTCTGGTTTTGTAGAATTGGTTGACAAGAGTCGTGATCAAGAAGTCATACCAGGAACTGTGCATTACATTCCTCATAAGGAAGTCGTGAAGGAAGACAGAACCACTAACAAACTACGAGTAGTGTATGATGCTAGTGCTAAATCTCAGAATGAACCAGGTCTGAATGACTGTCTGCTCCCTGTCTGCTCCCTCACTTAAGTAGTAAATGACTACACAACATATTGGCGACGAGGATGAACTCGTAACTGCAGAACCAGAAGACAATCCAGGACAGCCAGAACCGGTAGACAATTCCGGACAGCCAAATTCGGTAACTGACCAGCCAGAACCGGCAGAAAATCCACACGAAATGGAACGGTCGTTGCCCGCACCCAAGGCGTTCAACATTGACGCAAGCGACCTGTACAGTGAGTGGAAACACTGGTTGAGTGCATTTGACATTTATGCCATTTCCTCAGACCTGAAAAAGAAGGACGATGCGGTTCAGAGAGCTACGATGCTGCACTGCCTTGGCCCCGCAGTACAACGCATCTTCAATACGCTCCCTGGAGATCACAAGACCTTTGAAGAGGTGAAAACTGCCCTGAGTGGACACTTTGCACCAAAACGAAACGTGGTGGCAGAACGCTACAAGTTCAGATCGCGAGCACAAAAGACAGACGAGTCGATCGACACGTATCTGACGAGCCTCAGAGAGCCAGTCAAATCCTGCGACTTCGGCACTCTCGAGGAGGAGATGATACGGGACCAAATTGTGGAGAAATGTTCCTCTCGTACCTTGAAGCAGAAACTTCTCCAGCAGGACGACCTGGACCTCGCAAAGACCATCAAAATTGCGCGAAGTGCAGAGACGGCGGTACAAGAAACACTATTGCTGTCACAAGGAACCAAGGAAAACCCAATCCAAATTGACCACGTGCACGCCTCTCGCAGATTTCCAGCGAACCTGTACTCTCTATGAACAATGTTGACAGTTCCATTACAGTACAAATTAATGGACAAAGGACCAAAATGATCGTCGACACCGGTTGTAAGTACAACATAATATCTTCACAATTGTATAAATCACAATTTAAGAACTATGAACTGAGTCGAACTCAAAAACGCTTTACTGCGTATGGACAGAAAGAACCGCTTAAATGAAATGGTTATTTTAACGCTACCATTAGGGCAGGCGACAAAACTATTAGTACAAAGGTTTATGTAATAGAGAGTAACGCAGAAGCATTACTAGGACGAGACTCTAGTTTCAAGTTAGAAATCACTTCACGCGAGGTCATCAAAGCATTGAGTGATATATTTGCTAGATTTGGGTTTCCAGAAGAAATCATTTCTGACAACGGAAAACAGTTTGTAGGCGAAGAATTCGAAGTGTTCCTTAAATCGTGCGGGATCAAGCACATTCGTGTGTCACCGTACTATGCGCGAAGCAACGGAAAGTTAGAGAGATTTCATCGATATCTTAAGAAAAATTTCCGAGCGGCGATCTCCGAAGGTAAGTCCTGGCAAGAGGAGTTACCTAAAATTCTCATGCTCTACCGAGCAACTCCGCATCCAGTTAGTGGAAAGTCGCCTTCCATGCTGTTGTTCAATCACGAAATTCGTACGAAAGTACCGCACATTGAGTCTCTCTCAAATACAGCAGCATCGGCAATAGATCACGAGCATCGGTCCAAATGCAATTTGTATCAAGCTCGTTTGAAGGAATATCCCGACGCTAAGCAACATGCAGCTCCGCACAATTTCAAGGTTGGTGACATCGTGCATTGTGCGAACATGAAGCCGAACAAATTAGACTCGAAATTCTCGTTGGCTAAGCACGTAATCATTGAGACCAAAGCGAGAGATACGTTCAGTCTAGTCAACGTCGACACGGGCACTACGCTAGTTCGTAATGCAAAGTACTTAAAGCATGCGCCTAGTGAGTATGTTACTGATCTTGTTGAACAAGAAGTTGGTACTGAAACTAAAGAGTCCAAAGACTCTACTGAGTCCGGTGCGACAGCTTCTGACGCTTGTGACAACACTAAGCCTTCTGGTCATGTTGACAAGCAAGCCACTCAGAACGAGGACGTCGTTACCACTGAGTCAGGACGAGTAGTTAAGTCAACCAAAGATCATGATAATTTCGTATATTATTGATTCCGTGATTTAAGAATTCTCTAGTTGTATTCTTTGCTCATTCCTTGAACATTGCCCGGGAAGGATGTAGTGTATTGATTACTATAGTAACAAGGACATGTGTTACTGTTACCTAATGTGAAACTACTGCATGCTACAGCATGATGTGAAAGTACTGTTACTGAGTTGAAGTAGAATAATGATTGTACTCCAATATAGATAATTGCTTAGTGAATAAAGAGGATTACATAGAAAGCAATGGAAGAGTGTGTGTCTCCTCACTTAAGTAGTAAATGACCACACGACACCAGCCTTAACACCATTGATCTTTGACATTCTCCTACGATTTCGTCTCCACAGAGTTGCATTGATTGGTGACTTGGAGAAAGCATTTTTAAATGTTGAAGTGGATCCTGAACAGAGGAATTTTGTTGTGGATAAATGACATCAGTTCCTCGAATCCGGAAGTCATTATCCTTAGATTTACACGGCTTATGTTTGGCCTTGTCTGTTCACCGTTCATTTTGAATGTAACCCTGCGAAATCACTTAAACAAGTATGAGAACATTGATCCAGACTTTGTGAACACTGTTGTCAGAGCTTTGTACGTGGATGACTTTGCATCTGGAAAGGATTCGGTAAAGGACTGCTTCGAATTTTACGAAAAATTGAAGTTGCGATTCAGAGAAGGAGGTTTCAACATGCGAAAATGGGCATCGAACAGCGAAGAGCTAAATCAGTTGATTGAGAAGGAGGAAGCTAACCTGTCATCATCAACTCAGCCACCTTCGGAAAGCAGTCCTTCTTTGACAAAGTCTAGTGTTCTCAATGAAGACCTCATCAAAGTGATGGGAGTTCCATGGGATAGGAAAGAAGACAGCTTCAAGTTTGATCTTACAACCTTTGCTACACAAGCATTGGATGGAACACTGACAAAGCGGAAATTGTTGAGCATCACTGCTCAATTTTATGATCCATTAGGCTTGCTGTCACCAGTTATATTGCGCTTGAAGTATATGTTTCAAGAGATATGTCAGCTCAAGTTTCGCTGGGATGAGACCCTGCCAGAAGAACTCTGTTTAAAGTGGAAGGAAGTAGCAGAAGACATGTTGAGAGCTAGTTTCAGTGATCAGTGTACCTTGCTGTGTCCTAGCTGGGATAGAAGCAGAAGATGTCAAGTCTATTCAACTACACGGTTTTGCAGACGCGAGCAAGATTGCTTATGGTGCAAACATCTACATTCGGGTGACAACCTCTAATGTCAGCTATTCGCAGCTGTTAGCCTCTAAAACTAGGGTGGCACCCTTGAAGGGAGTGACAATTCCTACATTGGAATTGATGGTAGCATTGACTCTAGCAAACCTGATGACAGCTGTGTACAAGGCAATGGCTTGTACCATCAGGATTGATGCTGTGTTCAATTGGATTGATTCTCAGATTGAATGGTGGTGGATTAATGGAGAGTCAAAACAATTCAAGCAGTTTGTGCAGAATCGAGTAACAAAGATTCGAAGTCTCTGGAGTAAAGAACATTGGGGATATTGCCCTTCTGAACTTAACCCAAGTGACATTGCCTCGCGAGGAGCCAAGAGTTCCGTTCTTGTTTCCAATGATCTATGGTGGAAAGGAGCACCATTTCTAGAGAAGGAGAAGGATCAATGGCTAAGCCCACCTAATTGTCCTGTTGGTGAAGGCACCGTCTCAGAAGAAACTACAAAGAAATTGAAGAAAGAAGATGCAGATGGAATCTCACAAGTAATGACCGTATTGGTCCAAGCCCCTGAAGACATCTCTGAAGTCGTCCAACCAGAGAGATTTAGCAGTCTCAGCAAGCTTATCAGAGTAACCGCCCTTGTATTGAAGTTCATCAGACGGATTAAAAGAGTTCCAGAAATGAATTCAAATGTTAGTTCGCAGAAAATGAATGCCGCAAAATTCTCTGGTACAAGGACGTTCAAGGGAAACTTGATGAAAGGGAGAGATCAAGTTCGACTTGGGAACAGTTAGGAGTCTTTAAAGATGACGATGGAGTATTGCGATGCGAAGGAAGGATTTAGAATTCCTCACTTCCATACTCAGCCAAGTTTCCAATCCTGTTACCGAGAAAGCAGCACTTCACAAGATTAGTAATTACACAAAGTCATGAAAACGTGAAACACAATGGGGTTAGAGAAACTCTCACTACTGAAACTCGTTCACAGTTCTGGATAACCAACGGACGGCAAGCTGTCAAGGATGTACTCTCCAAGTGCATTACATGTAAGAAGATACAAGGGAGAGCTTTCAGTAGCCCACCTCCTCCACCATTACCTTCATTTCGAGTCTCAGATGATCTGGCCTTCTCCAACGTTGGTGTAGACTTTGCTGGCCCCCTTTATGTTAAGAATATCTACCAGTCCAAGGGAGACATGTTCAAGTGTTACATTGCTCTATTTACATGTGCAAGTACCAGAGCTGTGCACCTTGAACTCACACCGGATTTGACCGCCAAGTCATTTCTAAGAGTGCTCAAACGTTTCTTTGGAAGACGAGGGATACCCAACCTGTTCATCTCAGATAACGGGAAAACTTTCAAAGATTCAGAAGTTCAGAAGTTCGTTCTTAACAAGAACATTGACTGGAATAACAATGTGCCCACTGCGAGCTAGTGGGGTGGGTTTTTTGAAATCTGCGTCAAACTTGTGAAAAGGTGTCTGAAGAAAGTACTGGGAAATGCAAAGCTTACTTATGAAGAACTTGAATCAGCCCTGATTGAAACTGAAGGAGTGTTAAATTCCAGGCCGTTAACCTATGTGTACAATGAGTTGTCAGAAGCTCCACTAACACCTTCTCATCTCGTAATTGGTCGACGTCTCTTGGAGCAACCTTCTGCTACCAGTGTACCTCTGAGCACTCTAGCCCGACGGGAACGATATTTGGAGAGTCTCCTCACCCACTTCAGAAATCGTTGGAGGAAAGAATACCTGACTGGCATCAGAGAGTATCAGAAACTTAAGGGAGAACCGAGAAGAACGATCCAAATTGGTGACCTTGTGCACATATATGCAGACAAAACACCTAGACAGCAGTGGAGAATGGGGAAAGTAGAGAAGCTGTTGCGAGGAAGAGACAACGTTGTTCGCTCCCCCGAAGTGGCGACGGTAGACAAATCTCTACGCAGGATTTGCATCAAGCGTCCAATTCAGAAGCTCTATCCTCTTGAAGTTAATGTGTTTGATGAAGGAGCAGCTGATATGGGAGCTGTCCAGTGTCACAGAGCAAGGAACATTTGTGTAGTCAGAGATGAAGATATTCCAGTTCTGGTTACTGCATCTTAACTTTCAGATCTAAAACTTTGAACATTGGACTGAGTTTAAAGAGTTATCTTTACAGTTTCGCCTTATGATTGACTCCGTCAATCAGGGGGGAGTGTGTTGGAAACGAGTAGGAACTGGAACTAGTCAAATTCGCACGTGATCATTATGTAATCAGATTTCTCGGATAGATTCTTGTTTTTGAAGTGTGACTCTCGAAAGAACTCTGGAACTATTACTTCTAAATGTAGCGGAATTTATCTTGTACGTCGGAAATAGCGGGATTCTTTCTCAAGGAATGTTATCATGTAATCTTCGAGTTTATCAAGGATTAAAGAGTTTGGTCAGATACAACATTTTGAACGAACGAACTAATGAATGAATGAATGAATGAATGAATGAATGAATGAATGAATGAATGAATGAATGAATGAATGAATGAATGAATGAATGAATGAATGAATGAATGAATGAATGGATGGATGGATGGATGGATGGATGGATGGATGGATGGATGGATGGATGGATGGATGGATGGATGGATGGATGGATGGATGGATGGATGGATGGATGGATGGATGGATGGATGGATGGATGGATGGATGGATGGATGGATGGATGGATGGATGAATGGATGGATGGATGAATGAATGAATGAAGGAATGAATGAAGGAATGAATGACTGGACGAATATAAATATTGTTTATTACAGTGGCTCTTCTCTCTGTTTCTACTCTCCTACCCAGACCTCACTGCAGGTTTGTAAATCTGTCCCTTCCTGACCGTGGGAAATTTGGGTATGAAATTACTCTGTCTCCTGATCGAATTGTAGTTTTAAAATTTGAGCTTTATGTAGAGAGGAAAACCGGAGCTAACAGCTCTTGCCAAAACATCATTCTAAATCATTCAGATATGAAAGCAGATACGGATATTTATATGTATATTTAAAGACCCTGGCCTGAAAAGTGGTATGAAAAAAAATACCTTTATAATTTGTAATTCTTTTTTGTTAGTCAAAACCTACGAGTCAATTTCTCTTTACCCAAACTTTCCTAATTTAAATACCTGTGGTTTATTGATAGACTTCTTCAAATCCAGTAAAGCTTTGTTTTGCTTGTTGATCTGTGTTTACAGCAAAGTTAAGATAATTCGCTCAACAAACCAAATAAAGCAAGGCGACCAAGCCATAATTTTAATACGAATAGATCTTGAATTCAGTTTTGAGGTTCAAATATCATTGACCGATTTGCCTAGAGTATCTTAAGTTCCCTAGAATATCTTCAGTTGCACTTTTGGTGGTAGTTATTGCGAGGAATTAAAGGATACTGTCAATCCCCTGTCACACCATTTGATGGCTTCTTCGCGTCGACCCAGCTTTTCACAAGCACTTGCTCCTGCAAAATATTAAAGTTTTTACAAAAATTTTAAAAACTTCCAAGCGTTAACTGTACATGCTATGTTTGGTTTGTCCCGCAATCTAATTGGTCACGTAATCAAAGTAGGTCTAAAATTGATCGGCACATTACTGGGAGGCTCATAGCCTGGGATCGAGAGCAGACGCCTTTTCCGACTTTAGTTTTACCCATTGCGAGAAGAGGTCTATGTCATTTGGGGGATTAGGGATTGGGATTCAGTACTTTTGGAACATTGCCGCAGTTAATTGTGATTTTATTAGAAAGCTTTGCGTTGGTTTAGCTTTTCAACTGAAGATCTAAAAAGCACTATCACTAACTGGACCTATCCGTGACTCAGAGGTCTTCCTGATCAACGGCTGCATTCCCCCATCTGGCGGATCAAGTGAGTGTTGAAGTTGGATTCTTGATCGTTACCTCTTTTCCTTGACACTGGCTCTTTTCCTGTTCTCAACGGATAGGGTTCAATGCCTGATCTGCTGTCTCTTAGTATTATAATTTGGAGCCAGGGCTTCAAACTTGTAGCCACAAATGTTGTAGGGTGCATGAAAGGGATTTCTTTAGTGAGTCTTTGGAGCGTTTTCTCTTTGCTCCATTGTCCAGCTTACGAGAAGAAAGTTGAAGAGATTCCCCATCCGCACAACATGATGAAACAGTTGTCCGCGATGCATGTGATCTCTGTAGACTGCAGTACCTCGACAAACTACAGTTATCTGACCAGATAATACTTCTCACCTCTTGCAATGGCTTTAATGTAAGTTGGTTGTAAGTCAATGGCAGCTTTTGCATCATCTATTGCCTCTTGGTATTTTCCTTAAAACAAGAAATAGAAGTTTCATAAACGAATACGAGTGTGTTTAAAACGACGTAGACGACCGTTTCTTTCTTTCTTTGGTGCCCTGGCATCTGGCATTACTGTAACTTCAAAACCAACAGCACAAGTAAAGACTAGCTAAAGGCTGGGACTTGGAACGAGTACTGTGATGATGGGAAAAATTAAAAAATGAACAAGATGGCGATTTTGTTTTTAACAGGAGAAATTGCGACGAAAACCTCTTACCCTGATAGAAATTTGCTGTTGCTCTGTTGCTGTACAGTTTGGCATTCAGTTCGTCATCTTTGCATTTCACGTTTATTCCTTCAGTGTAAAAGTTCACAGCATTGTAATAGTCGCGTTTACGGTAGCTCTCATTACCATCTTCCTTGTAAACCTCCGCTATCGCTAATTAAAACAAAACGATTCAGTTGATGAAGATAACTTGGTTTGTAAAGGAGAAACTTTGCTAACGTCATGGATTACATTTTGCCTCAGTAAAATATATATCTGGTTATCAAACAACAAGCAACTGGCACAAATAGACGCCTACATAAATTAACAAATACCACGCCACTCTTGGTAATGAATGTTATATAAGTGTTACATGTTGAATATTCTGAGAGATTTTAGTTTTTAAAAAAGCAAAGAATGTATAGCTACGAGGCAAGGGCTGCCACCCAGCCATACATTCTTTGTAAAATCTTGATACTTTTAACGCTTGTTCCCAAAAACTAATAACATGCCAACTTCTGGAAAATACTAAGTTTGTTAAGCTCTTCAGATTTAAATAGACCATTTATCTGTGGCTAGTCTTGTCGTTTCTGCTATTGTTTGCTAATGAGGCTTAAAATGTGGCCAAAACTCCCCTATACTAGGATAAAGCAGCAACATACTATCACCGTCTTTATTAAGTCAGTAAGGCCGGTGAGACATCATGACACTAACTGGTTGCATATAGTACGACGTAACATTATCAAAACCGTCCGTAATAAACCCAATTCCTCCTATTAACTAGAGCAGGCAATTCCTCAATTCTCTCAGGGATAATCGATAATCGAAAAAGTAGCCTTTTGCGAGGAGACGAGCCCATCTGCTTTCGTGTATTCTCGCGGCATCGGGAGTTTTTCGCATGCGCTCGCGTATTTTGGTCGCTCTTCTATCCCTGGTCTGAGAAATAAAACATACAGAACACGAAGAGTTTCGTCATGAGTGGGCCTTAATTCAAGCTTTAATTACTTTTTAGTCTTCAATTGAAAAGCGTTGCTTGTAGAACGATTCACACTGCAGTGACTAAATTACGCTGACAAACTGATACGCTATAAAGGAAGTTCAGAGCAAAACGTTCACAATGTTACATAACTAGAAATAGTGGAAAACAAATAAAGTATACTGCACCTTAAGATAAAAAAACCAACACAAGGCACGTTTATTGTTCATATTCTACTGTCCTGAAAACCTTTTACTGCTTTTGTCAGTTACTCTATTTTGAACTTGTAACATGGCAAACGTTTTTTTTTTTCTCACCTCTAAAAGTGTCATTATCAAAACCAAGTTTTTCTTCTTCAGAATCAAGTTGTGTGACGTCACTCTCATTTTTGGCTTCCTCTGCACTCCCCGCCATGAATGACGGGAAATGGCAAACGTAACTCAGTCCAAGTTCTCCCTAAGATAAAAAACAACTGTAAATCATTATATGATAATTACTTCTAATATCACAAAGGATTGTTTCATTTGATCACACCCGAGAACAAAAAACAAAAAATCAAAAGACAAAACAAAAGAGATGTTTGATGGAAATCAGACTTCGTTTAACATCGTGGCCAAACGAGTGCAACATGTGGATTCAACATGCTGCATCCGTTTGGCCAACCTTAAAGCCCCTAAGATGTATGGCATGTAAAAGTTACATGCAAAACCTGGCATATTCTCAGCATCTCCTACACGAGCTAACTTTTCTCAGACTATTATTTAGGCTACCCATTTCGTTTCGTTATTAAATCAATTTTGGAAGTCGGCAAGGGTCAATGAACAAAGATTGTTGGCAAACGTAGAATTATCATTCACTGCAAACTAATTTTTGTCTAAATTACTTTCAGTGTAGTAAGTGCCAGGGCACCTCCTTTCTTGGGGTGTTTAAGCTAAATATTATTTGAAAAAAAATCGATCCTACAAAAAAGACGAAAATTTTACAAATGAAAATAAAAGTTGTTATTCCCTAGGATCATCTTCATAAATGAGCTAGTGTTGTTGATGATGATGATGATGATGATGATGATGATGATGATGATGAGCATGTGGATTCCACCATTGCGTCTCTGAAATAAGTTTTACTTCATAATTAGTATTCTGAATGAAACGTCCCTGAGTAGCAATTTTGAGTCAAAAAGCAAATTACTTTAGTTATTACTTCTGTTGTGGAAACTCCAATATCAACGCCCAAACCTACAGGAGAATGTGAAGAAACGTACGATTTATTAGACTGTGAGTGATGAACATCAAGCCCTTAAGAAACTGCGATCTAACAAAGGCATGTTTCCATAGCATTGGTAGTGATCGATTACGTTATCGTAGGATTTGCTTTAGGCCAATAAATTCCGTTTTCATTGGTTTCATAGTTAAAGTAGACTTGAGAAGAATCTTAAACGCCTTGTTTGTTTTTAAATATCAATAAACACAATCAATACACAACTGTCTCCGCCTTACAAACATGAATTTAACTAATGTTATTTTATTGTAGTTATTAGTTACATCTCGAAACTCGACCAAACGTAATAACCAAGAGAGTCCCAGTATGCAGCACTATTGCCAAGGGTTGGTTTACAGATTCAGAATTTTCAATCAGTACCCACATAACTATAAATTACAATCAAACCTGTATTATTAAGTGACTGCTTTATGGTCCACAAGCGAAAAAAAAAGATAAAACGCCATTTTATGTCACATTTGGTATTGGTAACTTAATGTACAGGCAATGCATTAACCGCTTAAAAAAAAATCACTTATTCGGCTAATAAACGGCAACAATAAAATAGTCTGAAACGGAGAACATGGTATAAATACAGACTAATAACGTTAAGATCCTACAGTCAGTATTGTAGGTCGTATAGTCCTTAGAGTCGCCCCTCCAAAGCGATTGGCCCGAGAAGAAAACTAATTAGATGTTGTACACTTAATGTATGGTCCCCAGGGAAAAAGTTAGTTTTGTTTTCCCGAGAGTCCTGATGTTTCCCGAGAGGAAGTCGAGGGAAACACCAGGACTCGAGGGAAAACAAAACTAACTAGTTTCCCGAGGGACCATACATTAAGTGTTTTGTTGTACATTTAGATTTTCCCTTCAACAATCATAGCAAAACAAACAAACAAACAAACAACTGAGAGGGCAACAACTGCAGGATTGTATCCCGCTCGGGATACATTTGTATTTGATCCGGGGCGCGTGACCAAGAATCAACCAATCACGGTGCTCGTTTTGTTGAGTGAAGGTCTAGGTGTATAACAACAGTATTTGTTGTATAGGTTTCCTTCGTTTGATATCGTAAAGTAATTTGTTTAAATATGACTTTGCTCAATGCAAAAGAAAGTTCCTGTCAGTCTTGATGGTTGGTTTTTTAAATTCGGCATTGCTGAGATAAATTAAAAAATGCTATCCGCCTCTGTTGCAAAGAATAAGTTAAGGCTATATTCATCAAGTTTATGCGTCAATACGGCCGAAGTGCCTGTAGTTAACACGTGATAATACCTAGGTCTAAATTATTTATTACTGACCGTTCCGGTTGTGACGGAATCCTTCCAAGATCCAAGGCAAACTATGCCTGCTTTTGTAAGAGGAAAGATTCTTCAGCCTGAAAAAAATCTCACACGAAATAAAAATAATCGTTCTTTGTTTAAACTATCGCCCATATATTAAACATGTATAAATGTATTGTTATATTAAGATATCCCAGCTCAAGTTTCATTAGTTGTCTTCGGAAGGACTGTCTAAAAGCACAAATCGCTTCATTATTTACATCTATATCACTCATATCAAAGCCCAAGTAGAGTGGATAAAATGATGCCGTTATTTCATTCAGAAAGTACATGTCCTTTCACATTAACCGCTTCCCAAAAACGCTTGCTAAGAATGCGGTGCACTACAAAGTCTACAACAAGAACCATTACAGAATTGTATTCATAACCTTGACTTCATCTTATTACTGATCACTCGTTTATACCGGATTACAGGAAAAATCCAGGAAACCAAGATCGGCAGTTTCGCTGTGAAAGCGAAAACAAATGCGAAAGAAGTTATATTCGAATATTGTCACGCGATGGAGCGATGTACCGCGATACCCTACACGACTGTTACCAATAAGCGCTTAACGACGAGCGATCTGAAAAGATACTAAACGATGTTTCGGAAAATGGTTTCCATAAGACAAGAAGTCGTCTTAAAGCAGAGACTTGACAAGGATTGTAAGGCGACCGTACAAGAAAAAAGGAAACAGCGGAGCAAGTTTCAAATCTATACATGTCCAATAAACGCCATCATATTGACTGTGAATCCTGTAGATAACGACTTTCACTGTTCTCTCAACATTAACTTTCACCATTTTACTTTACCAGTTACTCAAACTAAAAAAATAAAATAGAAAATAAAAAAAAAGTTACTCAAACTTCGCCGTTTCAACTGAAAATGAGGCAAACAAAAGGAATGATTCCGAAAGCGAAAGCGTATGAATAAGGAAGTGGTTTCCAGATCTTTCTTTGTAATAAAATAATTGTCACGCGATCCACCGACTAAGCCTATCACTAGAAACTGCACGAAAAGATTATCGTTTTTCCCAGAATCTATCTATATTTAGGGAACACAGATTTTGTTCGGTTGGTGATCGAGGCATTGAAGTATACCAAGAACACAGGATTCACTTACGTTTAATCGAAAGCGAAATACGAGTACATGAATAATTATCTGGTATCTGAGATGCCCGTGCGAGGTTTCGTAATGTTTTCTAAAAACAAAATCGCCTCATTGTATACTGTGCATAGATTTAATGTCCTAGTCAAGAATTTAAGTTGTTGAAACAGCGTCGTCATTTAAACGAGAAAGTAAACGTGTTGTCAAGTAATCGCCAAAGTGAGAGAGTAATATCAGCAATTCTGAATCGCCGGCCATCATTCGCCGTCGATGGCGACCGATTTCAAAACCTTTAAGCCAAGATTAAATGAGTGTTTTCAATAAACAAACAATAATTTTCGATCGTTGATTTTATAAAGATCGTAGAGGGAATACATCAGAAACTGCCGAAACAGGAAAGTCTTAAAATTACGCATGCAAAAGAAACACAATTTGCAGACAACTGAACTTCGTATAATCAAGCTTGACTTCACTATATTTTGAGAACGTTAACTTTCAACTTATTACTTACCACTTGATCAAAGGGTCGCTTCAAATAAAACCAGCAACCAAAAGCGCAGAATACCATAGACAGCGGATTAAACAAAGCCGGCGAAAGTGTAAATGGGAATGCCGTAGGCCGACTAAGCAGGTTGAGAAAAGATAACATCGGCCTAAGGGAGGCGACGTCATCGGATTATTCTTCGGAGCAGTCACGATCCGAGATCCGATTATACCGGAAATTGACCTGCATTCAGTCTCTTTGAGTAGTAATGGCGGACGACGTCGGTGAAATAAAGACTTCGAACGTTTCTTAGGATTCGTTATGGTAGAATACAGAGTTCTTTCTACTTTCGTTTCTCGGCGTCTGAACACTGATCTCAAGGATTTTACGCTCGATTTGTGGAAGAAACGTGGAACCATGAAAACAGTCAAGATTTGCTCAGGTAACATCGGCCTACGGGAGGTTAACATCGACCTAAGGGAGGTTAACATCGGCCTACGGGAGGTTAACATCGACCTAAGGAAGGTACGTTTTATAGCACCATATTTGTATCGTATGTATTATACTGGCACAATCGTACACATGGAAAGCTTATTTGCAAGCATTAAAACTTACAATCGTGCAGGGGCTTTTCTAATCGTTGACCTGAGTGTCATTTCATTTATTACCAACTCATAACATCCACCTACAGGAGGTAAACATCTACCTAAGGGAGGTTATGATTTTTATATCACCATGCAAGTAGGTATTATAATAAGGAACGATTGCCGTCTTAGAATAAATTTATTTATAAAGAATTATTTATATTATTATTATTATTATTATTATTATTATTATTATTATTATTATTAATATTTGAAAAGCCTTTTAATCTCACTAGAATGAGATTAATGAGAGTTTTCTCATTTTTTTATTTACACTGATAACATGGAATATATTATTATCAGTATTATTTTTTGGCAACACACTGACCTACGCTGGGCCATTTTTATTCATCTAATGAAACACTTTCACAGCCATAAAGATTTGCTGTGAGAGGTGTTATGGGTTAAAATAGAAAAATTGCTGGTGCATTAAAATAGCATAATAGCTGTTATGATGATTAAAGGCAATTGTTCTCTTTTTGTTGTTGTCATTTTTTCTTGGTTGACCCCATCAACCTGTAATTTCCACATTAAATTTTGCTAGAAGTGACTGTTTATGACTGTTGAAATGATAGATCATTTTTAAAAATATAACCCTTAATATGTCAGAATTTATTTCAATTTAATTTGTGATCACTTACAAGAGGTTTGACTGTTTGACTGCTTACTACAGTACATTAACAATATTGGTTTTATTTTATTTCTTTTCAGAATGCAATACTTAAACTGTGCAGACCACTGAAGAAACTGCTACTTCAAAGACACCTATGACTCATTAATTCCTCAAAAGACATTGTGTACAGCAGATGTTGTTGAACTGTTATTGTCAAGCTTGACCTCTCGTCATGTGGCAAAATTATGTAAAATTTGATATTTCAAGTTTGTAGGGTTAATTGATGGAGGATCTCCCATATAATGATGGATTGGATGCAAATGGTCATAATTTTGTTCCTCTCTGGCAGGAAATTGTGTAGATTGGTATATATGTACCACTTAGAGTGCAAAGATACAAAATGACCAACATTTTTTAGTAATGTGTAATTGGAAGAAAGATTCTTAGTCCTTTCTACAACTTAAGGACGGTGCCTACTATTGTTACTGCGCATACGTTCTGCGCATCTGGAGATACTCGGGTTTCCTATGGGTGGTGCCTACTATTACAGGGATATTTTTGCGCACTTTAAAACTATGCAGAGAAAGCAGAACTTAGCAAGTGATTTTGGTATCCAAAAAGAAAATTGGGGGGAAACCATGCATTATTCAGAGATAATAAAGCTTCAATTTGGAAAAAAGCACCATGCATTGCTTTGTATTTTGCTGCTTTTTAGGATAATTGTTGCTTAGTTATCTCTAAAAAATGCATGGTTACCCCCAATTTCCTTTTTGGATTTCAATACCCACTACCAAGATCTGCTTAATTTCCCGCATAGTGATAAACCGTGCAAAAATACTTTGCCATTAGTAGGCACCGTCCTTAAGCAGTTGTGAAAAGAAATCCCAAAAAATAACTGAGGGTCTTTCTTCTACTTAATCCTGATATTGAAATGCATCTTTCAAATATCCATATTCAATTACAGTTATGGTTGCTAACCTTTATGGCTATTGAGTCAAAAAGATATGACGTAAAGAGCTATTATTTTGTAAGTCAACAAATCTGTACCTCAAGTAAAGGTCAAAATGAAATTGAGCCATGCCATGAACCTTTAAGTGTGCTTTTCAAAAGATCCAAATGACCACCCCTAAATGTTTTCATTTTCATGTTTTAAGCTCATGACGTGTCATTTGTTATCAAGTAAGCTTTATGCTTCTAAATACCGGTGGAACTTTGTCATGAGTTGGAGAACAAGTCAAATTTGAACAAAAAATAAATGCCTTGTTCCCCCCCCCCCCCCCCCTCACGTGGCATTTGACCATGTACCATGCCTGGGAAGAAGGGAATTGAATTTGGCTGGGGTAGAGAAATTGAACTGAATTTACACTGTACCTTTGGCATGAGAGAATTTGGACTTTTCTCTTTTTTTTTCTTCTTTTTGAAAACAATAATTATTGAACAACTGAGACAATACAATATATAATGCTTTTTATTCATAATAATAGTACAAGAGAGTGCATGGTAATAAGTAATAAATCGATATTGAGATGCCGAAGCCGGGGGCTTATATGGCACAATTCATACAGGAGATTGGTGAAAATGGTGCAATTACTTACAGTTTGCAAATAAATAAATAAATAAATAGATAAATATTAATGTTAATAATAGTGGTGATAATAATAATAATAATAATAATAATAACTTAAATGAAAAAAATTAAATAAATAACAAATAAAATATTAAATTAAGCTAAGCCGTGTATACGAGAGTTCAAAAGGACATGAATTCACAATTTGATTGGAAGTAATCTCTAAGTTTTTGTCTACAATTCGAGATAGTAAGCGAATTGCCTAAATCAAGAGGGTTGTCATTCCAAATTTGAGGGCCTTGTGCACAAAGTGCAAAGGCCCCTTAAGATTCATAAGCTTTCTTCAAGTAAATTCTTCCCTATTATAATACATACTTGCATGGTGCTATAAACATCATAACCTCCCTCAGGTAGATGTTTGCCTACTGTATACGTAGGTGGAATTGTTATCACTTGGTAAAAATAAAATGAAATTCAAGTCAATGATAAAAAAGCTCCTTATGATCCCAAGTTTCCCTGCTGAAGAGTAAGCTTCTATGCCTATGAATTGAGTACACAATGTCTTTTGTGGAATTAATGAGTCATAGGTGTCTTTGAAGTAGCTGTTTCTTCAGCGGTCTGTGCAGTTTAAGTATTGCATTCTGAAAAGAAATAAAATAAAACCAATGTTGTTAATGTACTGTAGTAAGCAATGAGAGAGTAATGTTCAATCGTCTTTTAAGGTTTCTTAATAATCATAACATTCTCTCTGACACTTCAGTATGGTTTTCCCAAGCATCACTCCACCGCTAGCGCTTATGCTCTTGCTTGTTTATATGACAAAATCTACCTCTTCTGCTATTGACAATAAGGAATGCACAGTTGGTATTTTTATAGACTTGTCCAAGGCCTTTGACACCGTTGACCATAACATTTTGATTTCAGAATTAGAGCATTATGGTGTTCGTGGCACTCCACTTAGAGGGTTCGAAAGCTATCTAGTAAGCAATAGACAACAGTATGTGGAATTTAATGGTGTCAGTTCGGAGTCTTGCAAAATTAAGTGTGGGGTGGCTCAGGGTTCTATACTAGGTCCCCTACTCTTTCTACTCTTTATAAATGATCTGCGTAACGTGTCAAAGGTCGTGGATTTTATTCTTTTTGCAGATGATACAAACATATTTTTCTCCCACAAAGATTTTAACTTGCTTCCTGGAATCTTGAATTCTGAAATGCTTAAATTAACTCAATGGTGTCGAACAAACAAGCTGTCCATTAACTTTAAAAAATCAAATTTTTATGGTTTTTAGTCCACCCCAAAGGAGGAAAACACTTGATATGTCTATTCAATTGACAACAATGCAATTGAACGTGTGAAAGAGACAGTATTTTTAGGTGTTATCCTCGATGAGCATTTGTCATGGAAGCCTCACATTCTTAGTGTTTCTAGAAAAATATCAAAATCAATAGGTATTATTAATTTTATAAGTCTAGTTTTTGCCTTCCCAAAACCTTACGCTCCTTGTACTATAGTCTAGTTTACCCAGGTTACTTAATTTATTGTGTTTCTGTGTGGGGATCAACATATCAGTCTAATTTAAATTGGATTATTGTTCTGCAAAAGTTTCTTGATGCTCATACTGGTGTTCTTTTTAAAGAACAGGAGATTTTTGAAATTCTCTGACATTTATTTATGCCAAATAGGTAAATTTATGTATCTTGTTAAAAGAAGCTTACTTCCAAATTATTTTCGTGATATGTTTACTCTTGCAAGCCAGATACATTCTTATAATACAAGAAATTCCAACCTTTTCTATATACCTTATTGTCGAACGAATCTTCGAAAATTCTAAATTCGGTTTCAAGGTCCTACGTTTTTCAACTCCCTTAGTCGTGAAATTCAAAACAGTGAAAGTATCAGTTTGTTTGGCAAAAGACTTACAAAAATTCCTTCTTTCTTAGTTAAATTGACTCCTTGTTGAGCTACACACCTTTTCTTTTCTTTTTTTCTTTTTTTTTTCTTTTAAAAAAAATTTAATTGGAATTTTCATTCAGTACCATTAACTTTTATGGTTTATCCTATAGTTCCAGGAAGCCGATAGTTAATAAGCCCCAGGCTTCTATATAGGCTTCCTAGCCTTTAACACATTTCATCTTGTAAATAGTTAAGTAGGAATATTGTGTATCATCTTTAATGTATTTATGTTGTATTTTTTGGTTAATGGCAAATAAAAAATGAAGCAGTCAAACAGTCAAACCTCTTGTAAGTCAAATCACAAATTAAATTAAAATAAATTCTGACATATTAAGGGTTATATTTTTAAAAATGATCTATCATTTCAACAGTCATAAACAGTCACTTCTAGCAAAATTTAAAGTGGAAATTACAGGTTGATGGGGTCAACCAAGAAAAAATGACAACAACAAAAAGAGAACAATTGCCTTTAATCATCATAACAGCTATTATGCTATTTTAATGCACCAGCAATTTTTCTATTTTAACCCATAACACCTCTCACAGCAAATCTTTATGGCTGTGAAAGTGTTTCATTAGATGAATATAAATGGCCCAGCGTAGGTCAGTGTGTTGCCAAAAAATAATACTGATAATAATATATTCCATGTTATCAGTGTAAATAAAAAAATGAGAAAACTCTCATTAATCTCATTCTAGTGAGATTAAAAGGCTTTTCAAATATTAATAATAATAATAATAATAATAATAATAATAATAATAATATAAATAATTCTTTATAAATAAATTTATTCTAAGACGGCAATCGTTCCTTATTATAATACCTACTTGCATGGTGCTATAAAAATCATAACCTCCCTTAGGTAGATGTTTACCTCCTGTAGGTGGATGTTATGAGTTGGTAATAAATGAAATGACACTCAGGTCAACGATTAGAAAAGCCCCTGCACGATTGTAAGTTTTAATGCTTGCAAATAAGCTTTCCATGTGTATGATTGTGCCAGTATAATACATACGATACAAATATGGTGCTATAAAACGTACCTCCCTTAGGTCGATGTTAACCTCCCGTAGGCCGATGTTAACCTCCCTTAGGTCGATGTAGGTCGATGTTACCTGAGCAAATCTTGACTGTTTTCATAGTTCCACGTTTCTTCCGCAAATTGAGCGTAAAATCCTTGAGATCAGTGTTCAGACGCCGAGAAACGAAAGTAGAAAGAACTCTGTATTCTACCATAACGAATCCTAAGAAACGTTCGAAGTCTTTATTTCACCGACGTCGTCCGCCATTACTACTCAAAGAGACTGAATGCAGGTCAATTTCCGGTATAATCGCATCTCGGATCGTAACTGCTCCGAAGTATAATCCGATGACGTCACCTCCCTTAGGCCGATGTTATCTTTTCTCAACCACCCGAGTATCTCCAGATGCGCAGAACGTATGCGCAGTAACAATAGTAGGCACCGTCCTTAAGTTGTAGAAAGGACTAAGAATCTTTCTTCCAATTAAACATTACTAAAAAATGTTGGTCATTTTGTATCTTTGCACTCTAAGTGGTACATATATACCAATCTACACAATTTCCTGCCAGAGAGGAACAAAATTATGACCATTTGCATCCAATCCATTATTATATGGGAGATCCTCCATCAATTAACCCTACAAACTTGAAATATCAAATTTTACATAATTTTGCCACATGACGAGAGGTCAAGCTTGACAATAACAGTTCAACAACATCTGTTGTACACAATGTCTTTCGAGGAATTAATGAGTCATAGGTGTCTTTGAAGTAGCAGTTTCTTCTGTAGTCTGCACAGTTTAAGTATTGCATTCTGAAAAGAAATAAAATAAAACCAATATTGTTAATGTACTGACTAGTAAGCAGTCAAACAGTCAAACCTCTTGTAAGTGATCACAAATTAAATTGAAATAAATTCTGACATATTAAGGGTTATATTTTTAAAAATGATCTATCATTTCAACAGTCATAAACAGTCACTTCTAGCAAAATTTAAAGTGGAAATTACAGGTTGATGGGGTCAACCAAGAAAAAATGACAACAACAAAAAGAGAACAATTGCCTTTAATCATCATAACAGCTATTATGCTATTTTAATGCACCAGCAATTTTTCTATTTTAACCCATAACACCTCTCACAGCAAATCTTTATGGCTGTGAAAGTGTTTCATTAGATGAATATAAATGGCCCAGCGTAGGTCAGTGTGTTGCCAAAAAATAATACTGATAATAATATATTCCATGTTATCAGTGTAAATAAAAAAATGAGAAAACTCTCATTAATCTCATTCTAGTGAGATTAAAAGGCTTTTCAAATATTAATAATAATAATAATAATAATAATAATAATAATAATAATAATAATATAAATAATTCTTTATAAATAAATTTATTCTAAGACGGCAATCGTTCCTTATTATAATACCTACTTGCATGGTGCTATAAAAATCATAACCTCCCTTAGGTAGATGTTTACCTCCTGTAAGTGGATGTTATGAGTTGGTAATAAATGAAATGACACTCAGGTCAACGATTAGAAAAGCCCCTGCACGATTGTAAGTTTTAATGCTTGCAAATAAGCTTTCCATGTGTACGATTGTGCCAGTATAATACATACGATACAAATATGGTGCTATAAAACGTACCTCCCTTAGGTCGATGTTAACCTCCCGTAGGCCGATGTTAACCTCCTTTAGGTCGATGTTAACCTCCCGTAGGCCGATGTCACCTGAGCAAATCTTGACTGTTTTCATGGTTCCACGTTTCTTCCACAAATCGAGCGTAAAATCCTTGAGATCAGTGTTCAGACGCCGAGAAACGAAAGTAGAAAGAACTCTGTATTCTACCATAACGAATCCTAAGAAACGTTTGAAGTCTTTATTTCACTGACGTCGTCCGCCATTACTACCAAAAGAGACTGAATGCAGGTCAATTTCCGGTAGAATCGGGGCTGCTCCGAAGAATAACCCGATGACGTCACCTCCCTTAGGCCGATATTATCTTTTCTCGACTAAGCATACTATCCGAATTTGCCAAAGGACTGGGCGTAAGGTCACGCACAGTGTGTGACAGGCGCGCGGCTGGTCCCGAATTGTCCGCGCGTGTATTGCATGCTTCCTCAGCTGACTAAACACTCGTGTTTTACCATGTTTTATACGGAGATGCCTCAAGCTTTATAGTAATTTATCTGTTTATTCTGCTTGTGCTGGTACGGTCCTTCCTAACAAGGAAATATTTCGAGTAAAACATAATAGAACTAACTTGTAACTTCCAATCTCTCAGCCTTCGAAAGAAGGAGAGGGGAAGGATTTTTAAGTGATTGGGATAATGATCCAAAGGAGACAGAAGGGAGACCAAGATAAAGAGCCGGGATATTTCTCGGCAGCAATTTGTAATTCTTAGCAAACAGATTAAATGCTTCTTCCAGATCAATGTCTATTAAATAGTGGATGTGCATCAGGGTCAGTGAAGAAAACCTCTCTTATGTCATGCTGGCTCTGTTAAAAGTGTTTAGCCGTCTTAAAGCACTTGCACTTCTTTTGCATTCGCAACTAGTGGTTGGGATCGTACAGCAAACGTAAAGCAGGACGTAAAGATTAAGATACATGTCTTTATCGACCGACATAAGAACTTCACATTTTAATTGGGCGGGACCACTTCAAAGTTTGACACCTGAAATATACACGCTTGAGGTCATTTAAAAACATGTTTTGTGCGCCAGTGCGTTCACGGGTAGATGCAATCGACGGTTCATATGTTTGTACTTATTTATTTCATTTTTACTAGACTAACAGTGGATCAGAATAGACTATCATATTTTTTATCAATTCATCTTTTTTTTAATCGTTGGTCAACAAAAAAAGGGACGTCCGCAGCCAGTGGGGTGGGGGGGGGGGGGGGGAGGTGCAGGCGCACCCGTCGCAACCCCTTTCACTACGGGCCTGCTATGTAATGGTTGGATTTGATTTTTCGGTTTCTCATTGGCTGAGACAGTGGCGAGCAATTAAGCCAAAGCGATGGAAACTACTTTCAACACTAAACCGCTCTAATGTAAGAAATGCAGATTCCAGGCCAGCTTTAGTAGAAAAAGCCTTTTTGCTTCTAATTACAATTCCATAGTAGAAAATTGCGGATCACCAAGCTTGTTTTTAAGTGATGGTTGTAGTTTGACTAGAATGGCCTATTGAAAGGCCTATTTGTATGTTGAACAGTTTGCGAACTCCAAAAAGGTGTCAAACTAGTGCAAACTACCGTAGAGACGAAATTTTAGTTGAAATCGCAATTTTTCTTGTTCTGTTGGTTTCCTTGTCCTCTTGCAGTGTTCCAGTTTATGTGAAACTTTATCATTTTTATAACATAATTTAAAAAAACGGCGAAGTTGTGTGTCCTTAATCAGCCGACGACATTTTGTGCAGCGTGCATAAAGGCATGTGTAAAAAGTGCAAGACTTGCTAGAACTAAAAGTGGAAAACTTTTGTCTAACAAACCTACAAACCTACACAACAAAAGTGTTTAAAATATTGAGAGAGTAAATGCTTTTTTGTATTTCTTTCAAATAGTTCGTCGGGCAACATGTAAACAGTCCGCGTCGCCAAGCTCACAACCCTCTCCTCCAAAGCTTAATCACTAATTCCAACCGGGATAAACGGGAGGATCTCCGATGACGCCTGTTTCTGTACCCATGGCCAAGGTTGTTCAAATAATGGGTATTTTTATTTAGTGTATAAATATGGATTGGTTGGAGCACATTTTATCCTCTGGATAGCGATTTATCGACTTGATAGAATTATCCGTTTTTTGAACACCTGGGGCTCCGTTCTATATGTTTGGCTTACCCACTCGCCGCAATGTTCCTCGTTGGAGTTCGATAAAAACGTTTTAAAAGCAGGTACGCTGTGATTACCAGAGAGAAAAGACATAAATTTAAAGAAGCCGATAGCAAGACTTCTGAAGAATACAGCCGATATTACAACGAAGGCTGTTTAATTTTCTACTGTTGTTGTTGTGAAAAGCTAAAGCTACCTTTAGAGTAGTCTCCTTCGCAGCCGTTATTAGGGTCGTCACGCAAAGCTCTTCCCCACTAACGGGTTAGTGGGGAGGAGCGTTGCGTGACGACCCTAATAACGGCTGCGAAGGAGACTAGCCTTAGAGAGGTAAGCAGAGAAGTTGTTATAAGCTTCAATATTTTTATTAACTGCTATCAATCGTAGAGGCAGTAACTACAGTTACATGCAGAGTCACCCACTTGCATTAAACTCAGTCACCGGTCAGTGTCCACCATTTGTCGCGTCTAACCGACTATATCATAGGCAAAGAAAAACGCCAGTCATAGGCCGCTTTCCATTTGTCAGGACTGTCCAGCCAGACCGGTGAGTTTGTAAACGGATCGAACCAATTTGAAGGATAAATTTTGTCCTAGTCCTTCGAATTTCTATAAAATAGCACGCATTATTTTCTGAGTGATTATTTTTCAAGATTTTGCAGCACTATTCCTTCAAAATGACACATTGGATTTACAGACTGGACGGTGTTGCCGGCCAGTTCTGGCAAATGGAAAGCACTCATAGTGACTTACTTAATTTGCAGCGCAGCTATTCTTATCTAAGAAGTACAAGAATCAACGACTCCACATGTCGGCTTATACCCGCGATAAATACTCGTACTCTTAGAAATACTCGTTCGACTAAAATAAGCGTTTTGAGTGTAACCGCAAAATGTCCGGTCTGGTTAAACTAGACTTGACAAATGGTAAACGCCCTGTACATGTAAACACATCTACATTAACTCAACTATATAAACCCACTTAAATTTGACGCATTATCTCTAATTAACTGCTGAGTGCTCAGGTTTACAGAGGTCATCCGTGTGAAATTTCTCATCGATTGAGCACCACATTTACGGCAAACGGCGAAAGATGACCACGTGACCATATGTATCCTACATTTGCCACTTGCTTTAATCAGTTTCTTGGAAGAAACAAGTAGTCTTCCGTCAGCATGAAAGGCCAGAATGATTTGCACTATTTACATCCATGTACTAATTTTTTTTTTTTTTTCAAGAAAACGTAAACACGAACCTCACGTTTCTGTTTGCCGTAAACGTGGTGATTAATCTCTCTTATCTTTCCAAGAAAGTCCAGTTCAGAAAGTCCTCTTTCTGCATTGTACTATGAGGCTAAAAGCTTGAAGAATAAACACAGGTGTTGATTCTGCTTGTTTGTGTAAAGATGGCGTGGAATACAACACTTGCCTCTAGGCTTTCACAGTTTCTGTTAATTCTCTGAACAAAGTTCTGTATAGAACACGCACAGTTATTTACCATCCAACCTGAGATACGCCCCATTTGTATCATTAAAGCAATAAATCTGTGAATACAAATATGAAATATTTTAAAAAGGCCTCTAACGGCCTATAAACGGACTTTGAGAATGCAGATAACCACAAAAACCTACAGAGAAAACTAATTTGATTACTTTTTTTCGCAGCATCTAATGTTGTTGAGTTACGTGCGCCAGACTTCCCTTCACGCGTAAACAAACCAGCCCAGTGTTGCAGTGCAATTCAGATTAGATACAGATCACAGCGCAAGAGATTAGCGTCTTCAAAGTTTTATTCTCTTCTTCATCCTAGGATTACAAGTATCTTACGAGAATGACATTATATTCGAGTTGCCCTGTATTTATCTCAAAATTGAATGCTAAATAGGCCAATTCAGAGTTGCTTTGAACCTCATTATAAAAGCGAGGCTAAGTGCAAAGCTTTTGATATGAAAATTAGTTTCCATTTATAGCCGCAATCAAAACTAGTTTTCGTATGGAAAGCTTTGCATTTAGCCTCGCTTTCATATTGAGGTTCGAAGTAACTCGGAAATGGCCTATTGCATTCAGTAACAAGTTATACTCTATAACAAATCTCTCTATTCTGCAGAAGCAAGCTGAAATCAGCTGTTTCGGGTCCAGTGAATAAAATAACCTTCAATTTAACTTGTGCAGAATTTTGTTTTCTTCAAAACATCTTCGAGTCAGAATTCCGATAGGAAAATGTAAATCGTTAGATCAGTGTTTATGAATTCAACCCAAGTTTCTGTCGAAAAATATTTCAATTAAAGGTTACAGAAATGATCTAAATCTATTCGAAGCTAATGAGTTTTTTCACAGACCCGACAGCCGAAGTCCCTTGTTCAGTTAAAAACAAATTGTTCACAAAGATAGGTTGTCCACCGTACGTCTGGCCATATACAAAGTTAAGTTTGTTACGAAATTGTTTGACTAAGATAAACTTTACGACGCACTAAAATACTTTTATTAATTTTGCTCCCTTCACCAAAGGCAAATAGATATTTCTAGTTATAAGGAAAACCCGAAATAATTGCTCAAATGTTTAATACAAATGTGCAAGATACTGCTTGAGCGAACAAGGTTATTTACTTTTGATTTCGGCTTTCGATTCTTGTCTCTCATTGAAATTTCTCGAAACGAATGAGTTTGACGTACACGGATCAAATATTCCGATAATATTTGTAAAAAAGAGTGTTTTTAGTTGTTGCTCTTTGCAGACCTCGCTTCCAATAAATGCGGATAAATATGTGTTTTTTTTTTTTTTTTTTTCACTTTTTGGTCAAATAGATAAGATAATATAAGTAAAACACGAGATCCCAAAGAAGTAACCCAAGCGTTTATTTTTGGTAACTAGATTTGTAAAAGATGTTTGACCATCCGTCATTTTATCATGAAGGTTGAATAAAACCTCTTTTCTAGCCTTTAGCTGTGATTTATAAATGTTTAGGTGAATTAATTAAAAGACAAAAATTATTTTTTGGGAACTTACAAGAAGTGCCTTAATTTGAGTTTGTACCGCGCTCGAAAAAGTTTGTCATAAGAAAATAAGGACACTGTCATATCAAAAGTCATCATTATCGCTTTGGCAGTTTGGAACTTTGCTCTGCCTCGAAATCTTGGATAAATAGATTTTAACCTACACCGAACTTTACTCAAAATATACCCTGAACTAGTAAGAACGCCTCCCACCGAAAAGTTAGGGAGGCTTACCTCATTGACAAGAGTAAAACTTCATCACCAGGTGTTTCAGTCGACAAATGAACATAAACCCCCTATATACAGCTATTTCAACTAACGTTGTCGGATTTTAAGGCCTCAAGATTACACGACAGGGCCAAAAAATAGTATGGGTAACTGTAAATCTTCTAATTTGGCTGTAACTTCGCATTATTCATTGCAATAGACAAAACACCATAAACATTCGCCACTGTGATTTATTTTCGGCGGGTATGAGCCGTAGCCGAGTTTGGTAAATTTTTCAATAAATTAATTACCAATATCACCTTGTGGTCTTGTCACTTAAGCTTTCCGATAACGTTTACTGAAATAGTTGTACATGTGTATGAACACAATCTGCATGATAAGCTCTTGTAAACATTTCATGAAAACTGAGCATATGTCTACTCTAGTTAATAATTATATTCTTATCGTTACGTTTAAATCGAAATTCGTAGAGCCGTTATTCTCTCTCATTCTAACTCTGGCCCTGAAGAATACTAGTGCTAGTCTAGTTAAAATATTGTCTGATTAAAAATGACTTCAGCTTAGTGTCAGCCCTGCAAATCAGGTTGTCCAACAAAAGCTTTCTACTAATTGGTGGTCAAGTTCTTTTCTTTACTTTTCCCTTAACTTTTACTTGACCTTAGCCAACAAGAAACCTGGCTCGTTTAGCCTAGTAACGATCAACGGAACACCATTACAAGGTCTCATGATGAAAAAGAACTTTAAAAAATACAGACATTTCAAATTATAAAAGTTTTTAAGCTTCTTAGGAGTATATACACCGAAAAATCTTTACAATCATTATAAACAAGAAGTTCCACCGTAAAAGGGAAGGCATTTAAAATGCAACTTTAGACATCGTAACATGTGATGTTTATGTAATGTTTTCAATGTTAGCAAAACGAATTGAAAGCAAATATCAATATGTTTGGACAGGCCCATTTGTCATGTTCAATTTTCAGGTAAACCTCGTTACATTCATTACAACAAAAGAATTTCTTCCATGTAGAGATGGCTTTCAGAGCGCAAATTCGAACGTTTTCAAGTCGTAGAACGGTCCTGTGAAATCAACAGAAGACTACCTGACTGATCACTTTTAGCAAGAATGGCCGGGCCCTTTTATACTGAAATTTGTCGTGTGTAACCCATGTTAAACAAGGTTTAATGCAGTTTAGCTACTCTTTAAATAGTTAACAAGTAAAATTTGGTTTTCTTTTTGAAATTTTGGTTTTATATGCACTGGGAGAATAAGGATAAGACAGTAACAAAAACTTGAGAAAATAAATTATAATACTTGCTTTTAAGATAATACTACCTGCCAGGAATGTGAAATGGTTCAAAATTATGGTTTGTTTACTACTCTTCAGCAAGTCATCTCTTGGTCAATTAGATCCTGGATGCTCTGCAAAATAAAAAAAAAATTGAAAACCTGTGAGATAATATATTGAGAAACAAATTCTAGAACTAACGACCTATTTTATGACATGTGCTACTACATTTCAGATTTGATTAAATCCAGTAGCATAATCAACTTGTTATTTCCTTGCAAAGAAATTCTGGTCAAAGAAAAAGTGAAGAAAGAGATTCACTGAGAAGCGGACACCTATTTCAACAAATTGGATAAACGAGGCGGGAAAAACATTTCCTTTTTGTCATCCTGGAAATGAATCTACGAATGAATTTAAGTCTCTCTCTCACAATTTGGAGGTTTTCTTTCCATCATTGGTCAAGCGCTTGGTAGTTAAGAGGTTTCCAAAACCAATGCTGTGACCTTGGTAAAATCCACGTACTCCGAAAAGCTCATTGCTGACCCTGATTTCGTATTCGAGAGAATAAAAAGTTCAAAAGAATTTGGAATCGAATAGCTAAAAACAGTTTCTTCGTCCCCTTAGTCGTTTTAGCGAGAAATATTTTACATACGAGAGACACATATAATTAGTTTAGAATTGTAAACAAAATTTAATACCTTTCTTTAATTCTTGCCATCAAATTCGAGCGTGACGTCATCACCAATCAGTACAAATGGAGCCCAGTGTCTCATGTAACAGAACTTCTCGAAGTCTCGCAGAGATTTCATAGCCTGGTGAAGGGCTATGCTGGTGCTTTTTCCTTCTCTCAGCTGTTGATAGAAACTCTTCATGAACTCCATGGTAGCTTCGTCATCAATTGCCCAGAGAGACACTAAAACAGAACGAGCTCCAGCGCACAAGAAGGCCCTTGCCAAACCCACCACACCTTCAGACTTTAAGACTTCCCCACGACCACTATGACAGCAACTTAACACCACAAGGCTAGCTCGGAGGTGAACCGCTTGTACATCTGACATGTTCAGCATGAAATCCTTTTCCTCAGGGAATTCAGATGTCCAACCGGGGTTTGGAGCCAAGGCAATTTCGCCAGTTTCCTTTCGTCCGTGGGCAGCAATGTGGACCAAACCAACTGAAGTCATTCGTTTTAACACCTCGGCCTTGGTCGCCTCTTTTCCGGTAAGTGGTGGAGTTTTGAGGATATCTCCTATCATTTCTACTTCCATTTCGGCGTATGGTAACGGTGGTAAAGGTATTGGAACACATGGATCTCCCACCAACAGTGCGTCAGAATTACTGTGGAAATCCTTGGGTAAACTTGTAATCAGCTTTAAACTCGTGAGCGAGGGAACAGTGCGAATCCTAATATCTTCACTCAGTGCGGCCCACGGAGCCAAGCACAACGAACCATCCGGGACAATGACCAACTCGTCACCATGAAGCACATCTGTAATGGGACTAATAATTACATCATACAATGGCTGTAAGGCGTTGTTGGTGCAGCATGCTGATTCGCCTGTTGCATTTTTTTCTTCTCTGGTAGATGGGGGGTCACTAGTGAGCTCATCTATTGTACGATTTTCACATCTAACACCAACACCAGCTCCAATCTTTTCAAAAGCTGTCTCCAGTAAAATACGGACGGGGTTGTCAAGTGCAGGCTGATCCTCTACTTCCCCTTGTCTAAATACCACTTTATTTCCCCTTCCTAGGACCCAGATATTAATTTTGTTTTCCTCCGTTGCTAGAAAAACTGTTTGTGTGGATGACACTCGTGAGATGTAGGAGATTGTCTCTTTAGTTTCACATGATTGTGGCGACAATCCTGTAAAGCCATATTGTATCATTAACATATCAATCAGAGCCTGTGCTCGTCCTTGCTCAGCAGCACATAAGGCCTCGTCGTTCTTTTCTATTTTTAATAAACATCTCCAAAGAGCACTGTAAGCATTGTGATGGAGTTCGCGAAAGCTTCTTTTCCATGAATCTTCAGAGTGAAGGAGAGTCCTTATGGAATCAAAAAGTGCCACGCTTGACTTATAGCTATTTATAGCCTTCCTTGAAAAAGCCAAAGTTTGGAACACGCAACCTAAACAATAATGTGCATTTGCTTCCAGAACTTTACTGCCAACGTCCTTGGCAATCCCTAAACCTTTCTCATAGCACTCTATGGCTTTTTGAAAATCACCAAGTGATTGATAAGCATTGCCGAGATTGCAATAGGCACTTCCTTCTCCTGCACGCTCACCCAGGTCTTTGGCAATCTGTAAATATTTCTGATGGTATTGTAGGGCTTGTTGAAAGTCACCAAGTGATCGATAAGCATTGCCGAGATTGCAATAGGCATGTCCTTCTCCTGCACGGTCACCCAGGTCTTTGGCAATCTGCAATTCTTTCTGTTGGTACTGTAAAGCTTGTTGGAAGTCACCAAGTAATCGATAAGCATTGCCGAGATTGCAATAGGCACGTCCTTCTCGTGCACGGTCACCCAGGTCTTTGGCAATCTGAAAACCTTTCTGATAGTACTGTATGGCTTGTTGGAAGTCACCAAGTGATTCATAAGCGTTGCCGAGATTGCAATAAGCACGTCCTTCTCCTGCACGGACACCCAGGTCTTTGGCAATCCTTAAATCTTTCCGATGGTAGCGTATGGCTTGTTGGAAGTCACCAAGTGATTGATAAGCATTCCCGAGATTGCCATAGGTACCTCCTTCTCCTGCACGGTCACCCAGGTCTTTGGCAATCTGTAAATCTTTCTCATGGTATTTTATGGCTTGTTGCAAGTCACCAAGTGATCGATAAGCACATCCGAGATTGCCATAGGCACGTCCTTCTCCTGCACGCTCACCCAGGTCTTTGGCAATCTGTAAATATTTCTGATGGTATTGTAGGGCTTGTTGAAAGTCACCAAGTGATCGATAAGCATTGCCGAGATTGCAATAGGCATGTCCTTCTCCTGCACGATCACCCAGGTCTTTGGCAATCTGCAATTCTTTCTGTTGGTACTGTAAAGCTTGTTGGAAGTCACCAAGTAATCGATAAGCATTGCCGAGATTGCAATAGGCACGTCCTTCTCGTGCACGGTCACCCAGGTCTTTGGCAATCTGAAAACCTTTCTGATAGTACTGTATGGCTTGTTGGAAGTCACCAAGTGATTCATAAGCGTTGCCGAGATTGCAATAAGCACGTCCTTCTCCTGCACGGACACCCAGGTCTTTGGCAATCCTTAAATCTTTCCGATGGTAGCGTATGGCTTGTTGGAAGTCACCAAGTGATTGATAAGCATTCCCGAGATTGCCATAGGTACCTCCTTCTCCTGCACGGTCACCCAGGTCTTTGGCAATCTGCAAATCTTTCTCATGGTATTTTATGGCTTGTTGCAAGTCACCAAGTGATCGATAAGCACATCCGAGATTGCCATAGGCACGTCCTTCTCCTGCACGGTCAGCCAGGTCTTTGGCAATCTGTAAATGTTTCTGATAGTACTGTATGGCTTGTTGGAAGTCACCAAGTGATTGATAAGCATTGCCGAGATTGCCATAGGCATTTCCTTCTCCTGAACGGTCACCCAGGTCTTTTGCAATCTTTAAATGAATCTGATGATACTGTATGGCCTGTTGGAAGTCACCAAGTGATTGATAAGCACATCCGAGATTGCCATAGGCCCCTCCTTCTCCTGCACGGTCACCCAGGTCTTTAGCAGTCTTTAAACTTTTCAAAAGGTATGGTATGGCTTGCTGGAGGTCACCAAGCGATAAATAAGCACTGCCGAGATTGCCATAGACACCTTTTTCTCCTGCACGGTGACCAAGGTCTTTTGCAATCTGTAAACATTTTTGATAGTACTCTATCGCCTGTTGGAAGTCACCAAGTGATTGATAAGCATTGCCGAGATTACCATAGGCACTTCCTTCTCCTGGACGGTCACCCAGGTCTTTTGCAATCTGTAAATATTTCTGATGGTACTGTATGGCTTGTTGGAAGTCACCAAGTGATTGATAAGCATTGCCGAGATTGCCATAGGCTCTTCCTTCATCTTTTCGGCGGCCCAACTCCTGGGCAAAGGGAAGAACTAGACAAATAGAGATAAATAAATCGTTTATTGAAAAGAACACCTCGCAGTCCGAAGACTGAATTAGGTGTATAATTATGTGCAAGAAATAAAATCTATAATTAAATTAATTACAAAAGTCTATGATAATAAAAAGTGTACAATCTAATAGAATCATATCACTCAGAATGACCTTGTGTTAAAGGAAATATACATACATAAAACATATTTATTTTCATTCTTAGGCTATGGCTAACAATAAAACATTTTTTAAGGCGCTCCGTTTTGCACACTGGCGCGTGGAACTTCCTATTGCTGCGCAGCTGGCTATGGTAATAAGCTTTAAGTGGGAGCAGACCTGCGAGCTTGTGATTAATGTCAAGAACAATATCATTAAAAAGATCAAACGATAATAACTCTCGTCTGTCGTAAAGAGAGGGAATGCCTGCCTCTTTGAGCGCGCTGTGTTAGCTTGCATAAGGAAAAACAATGCGCATTAGGCGCGGTTCTGGATACCCTCCAGGTCCTCAGATAAATAGGACGGAAGACTGAAGTGAAATACTTGACATGCGTATTCTAAAACCGATCTTATGGTACTACAGTAAAATAAGACAAGATCACTCGCACAGATACCAGCTCGTTTAAGTTGTCTCAGGAGGTACAATCTTTTGGCAGCCTTTGAAATTATCACTTATGGTAACGCCAAGCACTTTAGCCGAGTTGACTCTCTCGAAAACAAAGCCATCGAGTTCAATTGGAGGAGAGCTCTTAAAGCACGACTGCAGCTCCTTGCATTTGGATGGATTCAGCTGCAGGCCGTTATCCTGAGACCCGGTGCTGATAAAATCGACAGCTTGCTGAAGTGCGCTTTGTTTGGATGGTGGTACTATTTCCGAAACAATGGTGTCATCGGCGAATTTCCACATAGCAAACGACCAATCAGGTAACCTAACGTCGTTTATCAGCATCAAGAATAACCAAGGTCCAAGACGAGTCCCTGGGGAACTCCTGCAGGAACATTAAGCCACTCAGAGTAAATTCCATTAAGCTTAACTCTTTGCTTTCTGTCCCTCAAGAAATCAACAATCCAGTTAATGGCAGTTGGCTTAACCCCAAGAGTGCGAAGTTTGCCGACCAAGATATTATGGTCCACTAAGTCAAAAGCTTTATCAAAGTAAAGTAACTCTATAATGTTTCCTTCTTGTCTGGCCATTGGTACGAATTAGATCCGGCGCTGTGTTATTCTTTTTTCAAGTAGAAAGGAAATGTTTAGAGCGTTAAAAATCATGTAAAGATAAGTGTGTGAAAGAACTTGCCAATTATTGGAGAATGGGGATTAAACAAGCAAAGGCCCAGAACTAAAAAAAACAAAACAAAAAAAAGATATGTTGAAGCAAAGAACTGTAAATATTAAGGGTAACCTTATAAAATCTCGACGTTTCGAAGTCGTCATGAAGCTATTACCAAGGGAAGGATAATTACTCAAATATTGCGAGAAGACCATTTAAAGTAGAACACAATTAACATACCTTTTTTTGTATGTTGAAAGGTGTTCCCGCAATATTTGAATAATTATCCTTCTCTCGACAACGGCGTCATGACGACGTCAAAACGTCGAGATTTTGGAAGTTTGTCCCTAATATTTACAATGTAAATGTAAGAGAAGAGAGAATTGGATATCCAAAAGAATTCACAGATGTGGGCATCGTTTACCTTCTCTCCTTTTTTCGACACCATATGCTTTTGTGTTTATATTAACTCCAAACGTGTGCATGTTTTATGGAGAATCATTTTTTAAAAGAAATCATTTCAAAGTTTATATGACACAAAAATTGTTTTCTCGATTTTTAAGAGTTTAATACATGTACAAACCGATTTTAAGGATGAAACTTGTCTAAAATTTTTGAATACCCGCTCTTTTCTTTTAAAAATGTCGCCACTCTAGGACCTAATTTACCACATAATGACGTCACTCTACTTGACATTGTTCCCGGGACTGTTGTTTTTTTTCTTTGGTTACAAAATGCTTCAAAACGTTCGCATTCAGCGGAATTATTCGCTTATATCTATATCAAATTTTTTCGTTGGATCAAGCGAACAAGAACAATCAGAGGAGAAGAGTAAGTCGTCGTGGGTCGTATCAAACCATAAATGACTAGACATGCCGTAGGGAACCATGCTGATTTTCGACGATCGTCAACTGTGCACAGTGGAAGCGATTATGCGTCGAATTCTGTTAGCGTTTACGTTAAAGCCTCTTTTTTAGCTGTTAGCTTTTACGAGCGGAAAAACAACAACCAATCCTGACGATTAATTTATGCAGGAAGCTGAATGCTCTTCCTTTGTGTTCGAATTCCAATTTCGCACGTGTGTTGAGATAGCTATAGAGGACGAGCAGAAACATAACTCGGGGTAAACAAAGAGGGACAGCGTCACAGTATCTGTTAAGTTGTGAGAAGAGCTATTCAATTTTAATTTTGTAAATACATGTTCTCAGAGATCTTTGGTTCTTGTCATTTGTTGGTAATAACGGGAATAATTTTCATTCAAGAATCAAAATTGATTTGAAGTTTATTTATTGTCTCTTCTCGGCAACTGAATTTATTCATAATTTTCTCCCTCGCTAAGACGTTTACATATTTCCTCCGTGTTTTTCGTTGTTTGGCGTTTTTTTGAACTCTCTACCGGGTCTGTTCACTGTGCCCCTGACAAGATTGATAGACCTTCTGAGCAGACGGAGCTTTATTTTGCTTTTGTCACTCTATGCTGTTTCTTAATTATCTTTTTGGTGAGCTCACTAAAATACGTGCGTAAGATTTTTAATAATTACTTAACATTAAGTAATAAAAACGAAAGTTCGTCGCTTCTCGCTCGTTCCGAAAAGATAAGCGTTTTTAAGTTTGCCCTAGAATATCAGACAATCGATTCCTATAAACACACAGAACTGCAAACAAAAGAGCTGTCCACTCGGTCGTTCAGCTGTTCATCTAATTTCGTTCGTTTTTGCCGGCGAGCGCTACGTGGACCGTTAGATCGTTAACTCGGTCATTCGGCTATTCGTTCGCTCGCTCGGATGTTCGTTCGCTCGGGCTTCCGTTTGTTCGTTGGTTTGCGTTTCTGGTTTGTTCAGTTGTTACTCCGTATGCCCAGTTCTTCTTGCTATTCATGGGCATAAACTTGTTATAAACAATAAAATTTAACCAATTAAAAGCTCTATTAAAACATTGCGAAGAAGTTCCTTCATGTTTTAATACCTTTGGCTGTCATGCTGCTGAGAAAGACTTCTTTCCCCGATCTGACAAAAAAGTTAACCATGCTAAGCGCACTTAAGTCATTTAAAATTAAGTTTCTTCGTTCTGCAATTTTTCATTAATTTAATTTACAACCTTTCATTATTAAGAGCCAAAGTCTGAGAAAATCGAAAATCTAAAGACACTCACGAAAAATCGCATTTTTTTTTATCTGGCCAAAACATCCAGTAGGGTCAACTAACTTATAGAAAAAATATCGAAAAATTCCAACGCTTTATCTAACGGGAGAAATTTTAAAAAGTTTGAAAATTGGGCTCTATAAAAGGCCCGAATTCTCGCCGAACTTCAGGGAGACAGTAAGGGCGTAAAGAAGATCCTATAAAAACGAAACATGGCACAATTATTAATTTATGTTTGCTCGTTAAAACCATGTAATAGTTTTCTCAAGTTTTTGTCTGTGGCCGTTACAATCGGCATATTTATACAGTTACTATTGGGTCTCTGTAAAACGCAGACCGGATGGCGGATGATAAAATGAGGATGACAAAATGCGGATGGAAAAATGCGGATTACAAAAAAAATTAAAATAATAAATAAATAAATAAATAAACAAACAATTTCTTACGCCCAATTTCTTTTAGAAAATTATGTAAAAATTACGTGAAAATTAAGTACTGATTCATGTCGAAAGACTTACGCTATGGCTTGACTTTTGTTATATGTTATGAAGTTGCACTAGGAAATAGCCGGAACAAATTTTTCTAACCGCTTTGCTTGACTTAAGGCGAGGGTACATCTGAAAGCTGTTTTCACGCCGCTTAAAATCGATTTAACGAAAATATCTCGTTCGCGTTTCAAGCAATACAAGAACCCTTAGCTCATAACACAAATCAATGTTGGGGGTATTTTATAAATTTTGGGGGGATTTTTAGGTATATTTGGGAGGAGATAGCTTTTCTCAAAAGAGTATTAAAATTTGGAGAAATAAGAAATTGTTCAGATTTGATGTAGTTTAAAACTTAGAATTTGAAGTTAAAAATTAATATATGGACACTCAAACAGTCCCCTACCAACCTTGGTGTGCTCTTCCGTTGGGGGCAACTGTCTGTTGGTGTTCCAAATATAACTTTCTTTCTTTTATCCCTTCTTTAAACCTCTTAAAATTCCAACCAAATTCACGTTTACCTCCACCTTAAGAGAAGTAACAGAACTGGCAGATAGTCTCCTACGTAGACGTTCTTTGGGATCGTCGCGCAATATTTCCTTCCCTACGAACGGAAATATGACGTGACGAGCCCTACGAACGTCTGCGTGCCGGGGAGGCTAACCGGCAAATCGAGTAAGTTATTTTGCTTTCGATATACTGTCTACGTGCGGGTCTAGGGGTAGGCTAAGCCTTCAGTGGCTGTAAAACAATGACAATAAGATTTACCTCGACAGAAGCCGGAAGACATTGGTCAAAGCTATAACTAAAATGCTACTATCGCAATTTCGTAACATGCATTAAAACGCAAAAGCTATAAATAATCCCTACCATCGTGGGCTGGACTAGCATTTTCACCATACATGTACAGTGACCACAAAAAAAGGTTAACAAAAATTGCCCGACATTAAAAAAAAGTTGAAGATTGATTGAGTTTAATCAATTCATTAACTTAACTCACCTCTTCCAAACAAAAGTTGGCTGGCCCAAATCCGCGTCGGTTTCCGACAACTCAGACATCGGTTAACCCAGGTGCGCGGTTCATTCACTCGAGCTATTACTCATGCTAACAAGCCTTTCTACAGGTGCCGTGCACGTACAAACGCTCGGTGCAAAATTTACAACTATTTAGGGTAGGGTGGTGTGTCGATCAAGTACTGTAGTGGTAGAAGTGTAGTTTTCTTTGTTAAATGTCAGTTACTAATAAAGATGGGGGAAAAAAGGACTGTAGTGGTGATGTTAAGTTGAAAAGTATGGATCCCGATGATAAAGTACGTCTTCTTCGATGAAAGTTCTTTCTTTTTTTCGGATCCGACGATACATAAAGAAAAAATGTGGGAAATCTGTGATTAATTAATTTATCAATTTATTTATTATTTTAATTTTTTTGTCATCCGCATTTTATTATCCGCATGTTATCATCCGCCATCCGCCATCCGCCGCCATCCGGTCTGCGTCTTACAGAGACCCGTTAATATTTGTGACTCTCGTTACGCGATAAAATGAAGGCCAACTTTGGCTGCAATAAATGGTTTCTGGTATATGTCGTTTGATCATCAAATCTACATGAAAAGACAGCTTAGTCATTGTACTATAATCCTGGAAAGTTACAGCTTTGGAAATAAAGATTTCCTGTGTCAGTAAAATAAACTGTCATGGCATACAAGCGGCTATTAATTGTATGCAAATTGGGAGTTGATTCGTCAAAGACATCTAAAGGACTTCATTTAACCCGAAATGAACGACTTACCGTTATCGTATGTCCTTGAGTGACTTTCTCCCTTCATAAGTGGTGTGTTGATCGTGAATAAGGACGGCTAAATCAGAGATTTAACGGTATTTTGAAAAGATAGGAATCTGTGAATTCAACTGAACCTGGGGACATTCCCACGGCGGACGACGTACAGCAGTTTATAATAATATCGCCTTGTTTGAGAACGATACAAACACCAATGCGCTGGAAAACACTGGTTTCTATTCAATTTCAACCTCTTATGGAACATATGAGCAAAGATATCAATCATTAACCAGTTGTAATAAGCAACAGGAATGACCCCTTCCCGTGACCCGCAATACGTCATTCAAGGATGTTGAATAATTATAGAAGTCACGTAATCACATGAGGTTGCGAATATCGGGTCGGCGCGAGCGGCTGTATGTCATGGAAATATTGCAGCGAAAAAAATGTATCTCACCGTCCTTATTATGTTTTTGCCTATAAGCGGAAATTTAAAAGAAGTAACATAAAAAGAGGTCTACGTTCGGTAAATAAAAACATCATCATGGTACTGTATTGTAGGCATTCAGCGTAACCGAGATCTTGCGTCAGACGGAATTTCACCATCAATTTTTTTTGCACGTGCAGTAGTAATTTTACCGCTAATCGAATTTACTGCTAATCGAATTATGGCTTAAGAAAGATACTAACAAAACCTCCAGCCTCGCTTGGCTAGAAGGAATTTTTCTGTGTGCTGATCTCTATGGCTTCGTCATCGTGCAGTTTTTCCCCCTTACTAAATAGCGCAACAGCCTGCGGATTGAGCAGTGATTATCCAGGGCGGACAAAAGTGATTTCCCTGAAACAATGTGAAAGAGACGTTTCAAAACATTTGAAACAACACAAGCTGAGTGGCGATAAAACCCTTGACAGCGAATGCAAGTTGCTGTTAGCCCGAGCAGGTAACCGATTACTGCGTAGCCTATAACTACCTACTGCTAGGTAGACTGTTCACAGTCCCCCTATTTTTTCGTGGGATTCTCGAGACCGGTACGCTTCGATGGAACCGCTGCCATCTTGGTTTGTAAAAGCAAGCGCAATCTGGGGAGAGTGTCTAAACTACCGAGGGGAGCGGAAGTGGGTGTTAGTATAGCGAGGGAGGGGAAGCGAAAAAAATAGGGGGACTGTAACAGCTCGCGATCAAAAGGCCAGTTGCACCAGCAACGGCAACACCTCGTTGGTCAATTAGACAATAGTAGTTCTGAAGCGTTGACTGCATGACTGACGTATCTTTCACTGCCAGTTCTAAAAGTGGATACGGCTGGCGTGTAAAATTGTGAAGATCGTGGGGAATGTTTTGATTTTTATCGTTTGTCTTGTCGGCTTGGAGGCCTAATAGTATACAAACATCCTCATCGCCGCTCGCATCTTCTAACAAAACGTTCAGTGTAAAATTCGTCTCGGTACGGGTCGATACGGTGGACGGAACTGGTTCAAAACGGTTGAAAATCAGCGGACGTTTGGCAAGGCGGCAGACTGCAGTTTTCCGTCTCTTTGGACTGCTTTGAAGTAGATGGCGAACTGTAGGCTGGACGACTTTTTTAACAATTCTCTGGGGCGAAACAACACACACAAAGCGATTGAAACGTTGCTGATCGTGGCTTTCGTTGCAAGCGCTGTTGCAAACACGTGAAGATTTCCCATCTTGTGGATCAACTTCAACTCCAAGATGTGCTTTTAAAAGATCTGCTAGAGGAATGCTAGCAACTCCAGCTCTTTTCGGGATCTTAAACAAATTTTATGTGGAAATGTACTTGTTTTGCTTCCCGAAATCGCCGACTGCTATTTTAAAATAAATGTTACAAATGCGGCATGTATCTAAAGAGGTTTCGCTGTTAGCTTCACTCTCAGTGTGTTCCGCTTGTATAACTATTGAAATTCACTTTGCAAATAGCTGATGTACTGTACTGTATTTCCATGCCTATACTCATTCGAAAGACTTTCGCAACCTTATTTTATTTCACAACTGTACTTTGTTTCGAAATGGTACAGAAACTGTAATGTATAAACAAGGACTATCGTATTTCCTTCAATTTGACATGTTTATCTCTGGGGAGTATATTTTTTAGTTGATTCAATTAGTCGAGGCGACAAAGTTTCGGCACGCCCCTTGAACACGAGACAGTGAGAAGCTGTTACAGTCTCCCTATTTTTTTTCCCGCCGCCTCCCAACTCCGCTCCTCTCCCCTCGGTAGTTTAGACACTCTCCCCAGATCACGCTCGCTTTTACAAACCAAGATGGCGGCAGGCTTTGGAAACTAACATATTATTCATCCACCCACGGAAAAATATGGGGACTGTGAACAGTCTAACTGCTAGGAGTTCAGCTATTGAACCCTTTTGAGGACCATTGAGGATAGCGTAGTCACGGAGATATCAAAAACCTTCTATTTCCGGCGTCGCCGTGTTTTACGATTCTGTTCCTTAATTTAAATGTTTTGCTGGCTCGACTGGCCTCACAATGGGCGTAGAGTGAAAACATTATCGGCTCGGGGGATGCTGAAGTTTGAAATAAATTGATCGGCGAGTAAGAGCGGGAGCCGCGCGCGTGGTTGCATTTTCCTCCCGAAGCTTGCACTCTGCCCGTTGTTCTTATACCCTTCTCTGTGGGGTGGGGTGATATAAACTACCATGCAGCAGAGTGGGGTATCAGAGGGAGAGAGGCGAGCATTGCAGTAGGAGAGATGGAACGGGTGTTATCGATTGAGATAAGAGCGGGGTTAAATTGGAGCTTCGCTGGTAGGGCGGTACGATAATTTGTGTTGATGAATTTTGATCATTCACATCTTTGCAACAATTTACATAGGGAAACACTCTTTCACACCTCAACAGCACGCCTCAAGGTACTCATGAGAGTGTTTTGTTTGGCTACTGTTGATAATTCATAATTTTTAGATTTTTTTTTTTGGTATTTATGCATTTTCACAGCAGATGAAATGCAGGCGTCGATGACAATATGCTCTCGCCATAGAGCTGAATATGGTATACGCTACGTGGCCCGCGTATCGATAGTAAAGCCAAATGAGGCCTAGATATTATGACTCGAAAGCTAGCGACACAGAAGCATGTGAAAACCATGTCCAATAGTGCTCTTAGATTGATCTTCATTGCTCCCATTTGAGATCTAGAACCTAGCTACAGCTGGCTTACCTCAACGTTCTCACCAGGTGGCTTTAAATCCGTGGGTACAAAGCGCGCAGAGAAGACAAAGAAGGCGGAGGTGGTACCGGAAAACGTTCAGGAAGCCACCGAAGAAGCAGCATCCCTTTTCTCTTGCCCTCAAGATGGGTGTGTCAAGGTCTTTCAAAGACTATCTTCTCTAGAGAAACACCTGTCTTTAGAAAAATGCACGCAATCTTTAGAGAAGAGTTCTTGGTTAGACCTTGCTAAATTAGGCTACAAGGCCCAATTAGAAGAGGGTGCGGGGCACATCACCATCACTGCTCCAGTTCAGAGCGGGCTCTAGACGACGTGTACATCAAGAAGGGTGGGCTCTAAAGTGCGCCAAAAAGCCCTATCGATTTAATAACACTCAGAAAGCCTACCTTGATGCCAAGTTTGCCATCGGCAAAACCCCTTGAAAAAAAATTGGACGGGAAATTGAAATGAGGCGTGCACTAGGAATCGACGGTGTCCGTCCGTTCAAAGTCTCTGAGTTCTTGACACCGCAGCAGATTACATCATACTTCTCCCGCCTAGCTGCGAAGGTGCGCCAGCAAATTCCTGACGACGCTAACATACAGGCCTGTCAAGAGGAAGAGAACTTTGCATGGGCAAGAGAAGTGGTCACCTCCATCACCCTACAACACCCCATCACGTACGATCAGTACGATATTTGTGCAATGAAGAAGGATGGATCGCTGGAGAGGTTGAAGCTTGCAATGCTGCAAAACATCTGTAAGGAACTGGAATTGGAGGTAGCTCAGAAACCGATTCGTCGCAAGGCACTGTACCTTGAACTTCTTCATAAGGTCGTGGCCAGTTGCAGTTGCGAAACCACTCCGTAACTACACTATCAAAAACCATGTGAACTTTAATTTAGTATTGTTACTTATCTCGTATAAGCATGGGAAAAAATTGTTCCTTTAATGTGTTCACCCGGTGGTTTTAGAGGGGGGAGAGTGAAAGTTTTGGAAAAACACATATTTTGCGGGGGGGGGGGGGGGGGCTTTTTGACATAAACAATATAAAATTATATTGGCTACGTATACAATTGTGCGACATCAGGTTCCTGTACAAATTCGCGGAAAACGTGCCAAATGGGATTCCCGAGATTCCCAATTTGAAAACATTTTCCCCTAGAAAATTTCGGCCTTCACGATTTTCGATCCATTTTGTGCTTATCTCTACAACCTTCTAACGGCGCAATGATTTTTTTTTCCGGCTGGAGTAACAATTTTTTTGTCTAGAGACGTAGCACAAAACTTCAATTCAGCAAATCAAATATAAACGTTCCACAGTGAGAGGGTTGGGGGTACGTTTTGAAAACGAGTTAGTTCTTAGGGTGGTAATATTTTGGTTTTCTTGCTTTTAGTAGGGGGTAAGAATTCAAAAGAAGGCATTGTTTTGTTTTGTTTTGTTTTTGTTTCTGTTTTTTTGTGCAAAAACCACCGCCACCCCCGGGGGGTGGGGTACGGAATAAACGAACGGTCCCGTGGCGAGCGGCTTGCGTTACTTTCCAAGGTCATATTGATGTCACGATAAAATTAAAATGCAATTTGGAATACCAGTAATACCTTTGGCGGTCGTAAGGTTTGCTGCGAAAACTCCTTCCTTTTCATTACAAAATATATTTAAGACACATTTAGTATATTCGTGAAATAACTTTTCGGCAAATCTCGCTCCACATCAATTTCGATTCGGCCGGCGCGTTGAAAATGAATCCTCCTTCGCCAAAGGTTCTCTGTTCAAAATATAACATTCGAGAGTATTTTACACTCCAATACGTCGTATCAAAGCTGAAATATACTTCAAGGAATAAAGAAACGAGCTACATACAATGGTAAGTCGTTCTTCAAAGCTTTAAATGTAACTTTTAGATGTATTTCTAAAATCGACTCCAAATTTGCATACAATTTTAGCTGCTAATATGCCATGACAGTTCATGACAGTTTACTTTACTGACACGGGAAATCTTTATTCCAAAGCTGTTACTTTCCAGGATTAAAGGTCAATGACTAAGCTTTCCTTTCATATAGATTTGATGATCAAACGACATATACCAGAAACCATTTATTGCAGCCAAGTTGGCCTTCAATTTATCGCGAAATAAGTGTCACAAATAGTGACCGTATAAATATGCCGATTGTAACGGCCACAGGCAAAAACTTGAGAAACTATTAAACGGTTTTAACCAGCAAACATAAATTAATACTTGTGCCATATTTCGTTTTTATAGGATCTTCTTTACGCGCTCACCGTCTCCCTAAAGTTCGGCAAGAATTCGGGCCTTTTATCCGATTTTCAAACTTTTTAAAATTTCTCCCGTTAGATAAAGCGTTGGAATTTTTCGATATTTTTTCTTAAGTTAGTTGACCCTAAGGGATGTTTTGGCCAAATAAAAAAAAAATCCGATTTTTCGTGAGTGGCTTTCGATTTTCTCAGAATTTGGCTCTTAATAAGTATTTCAAGAACAACCAGAAGCCCCCAATTCGGAAAAACAACCGTGAAATTGGCAATTGGTGCTGTTCCTTCGGTCGTGCGGTCATGCGGATATTCGGTTGTCTCTGTTCACTTTGCCTTGTGCCCTCGGGACATCTTGTCTGGTTATTAAGTTAGTCATTCAATGTCCTGTGTGGTTCCGGCTTTGTGTTCATTCTTCTTTCCGTTTGTCTGTCTCTTCCGTGCTTTCGTATGGTTTCCGCCTTCTCCGCCAGTTCTACTGGTGGCACGACTTACTCAAAATCCTATCATGGGCTCATACATAAAATTTAACCAATAAAATTTACCAATTTAAAGCTGTATGAAAACATTACGAAGAAGTTCCTTCATGTTTTAATACCCGTGGCTGTCTTGCTACAGAGAAAGACTTCTTCTTTCTCCGATCTGACACAAACATCAAAATTTTAAACAGACTACAACACACGACACTGACTACAACTGCAGTCGAAAGGTACTATCAAAATAATTAATCAACTAGTCGAGTTTAGAAATAGTTCGACAGAAATTTATAATCTGATCCTGTCTTATTTACACTGAAGACCACGCGCTTGTCAAGCGTTGCACTGCAAGAGCATCGCGCCGAATTTCACAAAGACCACGAAATTACCTGTCCTGCTTTTCAAGTATAATGATATAGTCTACTGGCCTTCAACATGAGTTATATCTCACACTAAGACGGATCCCTAAAAACCACGAGTGCCGTTTGAAGCTATAGCAGAAGCTTCAAGCCGAAAAAACACCGATTGTTCGAGTAGCAGACCAGGAGACTTTGAATCGCGTTAACTCCAATTACTTTGACGCTTTTGTCCCAACTGCTGGTTCTGAAGAAGCTTGGTCATTTTTCCTCCGTATTATTGAAAGAAATCAGTCCTTATTACACGCTCCACCTCCAAAAAAACGACTGCAAACTATAAGAAGTGGCCTTACTCCCCCACCATTTTTGTTTTCTTGTCAAGTAAAGTGACGTCACATACGCTTATCACGTGAACGGTGATGTACAGCGACACTTTTGGCCTCAAAATAGCGCTGTTTCGAACGGGAAATGACGGCGTTTGGGAAACTTCAGGCAAGTTTTAAGTTTTGAATCGGTTTTTGTATATATAAAACTGCAAAGTAAAGAAGAAAATTTTTTTGTGTCATATACACTTTAAGAAATGACAGTTATATCTAATGATGTTTGTTATTTTATATAAAGCTGATTGTAATTCTCCACGAGATAGGTGAGGTAAGAGAAACAATGGAAAGAAATGGGGTTAGCAACAACCAGAAAAATGATATCACAACAGTAGTCCTAGTCACTAGAAAAAATGTTTTTAAATGCAGAAGACTGTCTTGGCTATAATAAGCAAGTACGACGTTCAATGGGATAATAAAGGTCTTGTCGTTTTACTTCAGATTGAAGGTCTCAAGCAAAGAGATGTTGTTTAGCCAGACCTCCCGATAGATTTATCAGCTCACAGATCCATTTTTAAGTATGGTTGGTCATAAAAGTCACCTAGAAATTGCTGAGTGTTATGAAAGCAACAGCATGTTATTAGAAAAAATACAAGTTCCAGTCGAATGATTTCGAGGGAGGTGGGAGGTTTAGGTTGAGAGTATAGCACGAACGTAAAAGCAAAAACTTCATTCATTTGAATGCCAACGCCAAAACACAAAATTTACAAATATAATAATAATATAACATAATATAATATAATATAATATAATATAATATAATATAATATAATATAATATAATATAATATAATATAATATAATATAATATAATATAATATTTAACAATTATTCCACTTGCGCTTGTTGGATATGAGATGATAGATAGCCAACGAGGCGCGTAGCGCCGAGTTGGCTATAATCATCTCATATCCAACAAGCGCAAGTGGAATAATTGTTTTATTAAAAACAACCAAGAAATATTGCTAGATCTTACTGATTTTGCTGTGCAAGAACGACCAGAAGGCAATTTAATGGCCGCCATTTCTCGGCCATGGTATAATTGCTCATATACCATGGCCGCTAAGCCGATCAAATCCCTCGAATTGCATTATACAATGATGCAGTTTTTAATAAAATAGAATAGAATAGAATAGAATAGAATAGAATAGAATAGAATAGAATAGAATAGAATAGCAGGGTCCGAAATTAACTTTTTTAAGCAGGCGCCAAGTGGCGACTGAAATATTTTTTCAGTCGCCATATGGGAAAATGTGGTCGCCAAAAAGCAGAAAAAAAAGTGTCAATAAAATTTTTCCTTCGCAGCGAAACGCAAACCAAAATTTTTGGTTGCCAGATGGAAAATTCTGGTCGCCAATTTTTCTTTTAAGAATCAGAACGAAGAGAACGCGTTTGGGGCCGCAATGGCGATTTACACTGAAAAACCACGACAAACGAATCGAATGCCGGCTATATACGCAGTTTCATAAGACTGCTAAATGTTTTAAGTCAACTTAATACCTTCTCTTGTCTCTACCTTTTGGAGAAGAAAGATACCCGATTTAAAAAAAACTGCCGGCTGGTTCTTTGCTCTATGTTCAAAACCGTAAACGATCTTTCCTTTCGCGTTCTGTCAAGACGATCGACGGATCGCCATGTTGTTCGCACCAGGCCACAACCTTGCAGCATTTCTCGTTTAAAAAACATGGCGGCGAAGCTTCGCATTGCTCGAGCTGTGAAGCGTTGTGATAGATTTATAATAACAGGAAAATCGGTTTTATACTTCAAAAGCAGCGGAAAGGTAAAAAGTAAGTGACCAATTGGCGGGCGGCTTTGAATTTTATTTTTATCGATTTGGCTGAAAATCAAAGTTATTGTTTGTATAATGATCGTGGCACTATGAAATAGTTAATCGCCCGCTGGCGACTAGTTGTGAAATTCTGGTCGCCAGTGCAAAATTTTTAGTCGCATTGGCGACCAGGAAGGCGCAATTTCGGACCCTGAATAGAATAGAATAGAATAGGATAGGATAGGATAGGATATGATATGATATGATATGATATGATATGATATGATATGATATGATATGATATGATATGATATGATATGATATGATATGATATGATATGATATGATATGATATGATATGAAACGATACGATACGATATGATATGATATGATATGATATGATATGATATGATATGATATGATATGATATGATATGATATGATATAATATAATATAATATAAAATAATGTAATATGATACAAAGATTACGATTATGCAAAACGAGCTAGTGTTTTCATTGCTCAAGTTTCTTTCTTCTTTCCACAAAAAAAAAAAAATTTCCTTTCCTCTTACTATTTGATAGGTCCAATTTCTTTTGCTAAATCACTTTAGGCGCTGTAGAGCGTTTTAACGTACAGAACGATAAAAAGATGTTTGAATTACAATAAATCTATTTTCTAAAGGAAAATCAATGTTATTGTCTCACTATTCCAGTATGGCCGCGTGAAAGACTGCTGTTGACTGTTTGAGTCTTTAATCAATAGCTAACGGTAGCTCAACTAATTAGCTAATACAAAAATCTAAGCATCATATCACGGTACAAAACCGCTGACAACGCACGTCATAACTATGTAACGTAATCTACATATTGTAACATCCTTCCCTCAAAAACAAAAAAAGAAAAGGAAAAATAGAAAATTTAAGCAGTTCTTGTATATGCTAGCGAATCTTAAAACATCACTCGTTAGATCTCCTTAAGAGTCACAAAGACATTGAAACGACTAGGTGGTTTGATCAGTCTCCCTCTTCCTTGTTCGTACTTGGCTTTCACGTCTCGCAGGTGGCACTTGTCGACTCAAGGGCTGATCTTTGCTGGCTCGATCTTTGTCTACTGTAGCGGTCGATAAGGGCTGTCCCTTATTTGATGCAGTGTTAATCACGGGCTGATTTATCCTTATAGTCGCCACAGGTTCCATCGACGACTGGTCGTTGGCGAGGTTATCCTCATCTTTCGGGTCATCGTGATTTGAGGGCGTTGGTCTTTGGGCGTTGGGCGTTGGCGTTGGGCGTCAGCCTCTGTAGAACGCTTTAGATGTCTCCGATTTCTAACACAGAGCTGACCACTTGACTCTACTACATACGATCTCTTACGCAGCGGTTTCACCACGTTCGCCTCCTTCCATGATTTCTTTTTCAGGCGAAAAGATTGCATCCGAACAACATCGTTCTGAAGGTCAGGTAGGTCTTTTGCTTATTTGTCATAGTAGAATTTCTGCTTCAACTTCCTCAGCTTGTCCTTCTCTAAAGTGCCCGCAGCTACTTTGGGTTTAGATTTGTTATTGTTCTCCTGCTTAACAGACGCTGAACAGGGCTGGTACCAAAACGTTCCCGTGGGGTGTAACGATGAGCCAACAGTACCAGGTAGGGGTCACTTTTGAACGTTGCAGACTTCTTGAGGATCGTCTTTGCTGTCTTGAAAGCAGACTCAACTTTACCATTGGATTGATGGTGGTAAGGACGCGTTATGACGCCGCTTGAACCCGTACTCTTCGGCGAAGGCTTTGAATTCTCGACTTGTGTACAGCGAACCACTGTTCGACACAACTTCATCGGGAATCCCATACTGAGCTATGCGTGCTTAAAGTTTTTCTGATCACAGTGGAAGCCTTCATGTCATACAGCCTGTCGATCTCGAAGAAGCCAGGGAAATAATCTACAGTCACCATGTAACTCTTTAGGTCTAAGTCGAAAATGTATGCGGAGATTTTGGCCCAAGGGCGATCTGAGCAGTTCTCTGGAACAGCCTGCCCTGTGATGTGAGAGAAGCTAAATCCCTAAATCAATTTAAAAGATTAGTTAATGTTCATTTTTAATGTTAGAGTACTAGTATACACGGCATTCATGAAAAACAGGTTTAATTAGTTAGATTAGTTGTAGTTAGGTTTTGAATTTTGTTTAGGATAGTTAAGTTATTTCAAATCTTTATACTCCTGATGGATTTACCGTGTTAAAATGAAGATTTATTCTACTTATTCTTCTATTCTTCGTGACCGATGAGCGTCTCCTTCTGCTGCCTTATACTTTAGGTCGCACACGTTTCACACTTGGAGGTGAAATCTTTTATGTCACTCTTCATATTGGGTCAATAGATCGTTTCTTTAGCACGCCTTAGCGTTGATTCTATCCCTTGATGACTGGAGTGCAGTGTCTACAGCATGCGCTTTCGAAGGGTCTTGGAAATCACAAGCCTGTGTCCTCTGAAGAGTAATCCATCCTGGATCAGTAATTCTTCACGGACATTATAGTATAACACCACTGTCGGAGGTACCACTCTCTTGTCTGCTGGCCATCCATATTGCACTACAGTTTTCACAGCTTGCAGAACTTCATCATTCTCAGTATCTGCGCAGAACATTTCTGCTTCGTGCTCGTTCACCAGTAAGTGGTTCATTTCTTGAATGTCTTGGTCCACTTCAAAGGTGGATCTTGCTAACAAGACATGCTCCCGCACGGTAGTCCGATGCTCAATCAACTGAGCTAACCGGTCGGCGATCGGCGGTAGTCAACGTGTGAAGAAATGAATGCTATGTTAATTGTTTTGTCCAGTCTAATTTTAGCCGTCGTGGAACTTTATTTATGAGGACATGCAGTTTTGTAAAAAGATCCGCGTTGTCGAAATCCATTGAATTTTAAGCCTTTGAAGAATATTTAGTCGGAATCCTCAATTATTAAGCTTTCAAAACATGTACGCTTTATAGGGCTTTTTTGTCAAAACAACGAGCGCAAGAGTGGATCGCGCGCGTGTAGTGAAATGGGTTATACTGATACCTTAAGCACTGTTCCAACTTTGGACGGGTCTGCCTTTACTCCTTCCGAGGTCTGGAGATGTCGAATGTAGGGTACCTCTGTCTGCTAAAATACCACTTTTTCCTTTTTTAGTTTAATGTAACGCTCTTGGCATCTCGTCAACACCTTCCTAATTTGAACGTCATGATCTGCTATTGCATCCCTCGTCGTGTCTCCAGTGCCTGCCACTAGGATGTTATCCGCGGTTGCATATGTTCCCTCAATGCCTTCAACTGCTTCACCTAAACGAAGCTGAAATATTTCACTAGTGGTGAAATCGCGAGAGGCATACGATTCCATTTGTACCTGCCAAAGGGTGTAGCAAAGGTCGGAAGTAGGGAACTCTCAGTCTGTAAGCTTTATCTGCCAATAGCCATCCTTGCAATCAACTTTAGTAAAAATCTTGGCCTTGCCCAACTCCACCAGTATGTCTTCAACACTGGCATAGGCAAATGGCACCTCTTTAACGCCTTGTTTAAGGGCTTAGGGTCTAGGAAAAGGCAGAGTTTACCGTTAGCTTTTCTTGCAATCACGACACGTATTCTTTGAGTGGGGTTCTTAAGGCCTCAGGAACTTTTCTCAATGGCTGCTGAATAGGTCTAGCTTCTTCGTCAACTTCAAGTCGTAATGGTGTTCCAAGATTGCCAAGACCATCAAAAACATCTTTGTACTCGGTGCACTTGTGTTCAAGGGTAATTCCTTCGCACGCCTGGCTCCTTGCTAATTTTACTTCCATATCTGTTGAGGAGGCCCAGTCTGCTGGTTCGGGGCGTGTAGTCTTAATCTTGCCATTTCCGACTTAAATTAATTGCATTTGCTGTGCGGTTTTACTCCTGATCAAATTGACACAGTTTTCATCCTCTACAACAGTAAAGTTAACTTTGTACTTCCTCTTATCCTCGGAGTTTGTCAGTTGAACCTTGTACTTTCCAAGCGACCTGAGAGTAGAGGCGTTGTATATCTTGAGGACTTGATTTGTGGGCGTGATCCTATTTGCATATTTCGTTCCTTTGATAGTGCTTAATTTTAAGCACATCACACGTTGCCCCGGTATCCAATTGGAAGATAACTTTAGCTCCCCCTTTTCTTTATGGCTGCCGCGATCTTTTAGGGAATGTTGCTCTGTATTGCATGCACCGGGTCGATCTCAGGAGTTAAGTGAACTGTAAACAATGACTCACTAGAGTAACTGACGTAAGTACTCCATTGTCTTCACGGTGTTGGCTTTTTTACTATTTCCACGTTGCGTAAAAACTTAAGCGAAACGATTACTACTTCCACAATCTCCGCACGTCTTTCCATACGCTGAACAATTTCCTCGCTTGAGCTCGTGAGTTCCACCGCAGTATTTACACCTTTTGACACCTTTTGGGTCCCTTCGCGATTTCTTTTCGGAGCAGTATTTCAAAGCTTGTATTTCATTAGTATTCGGATCCGTTGCTGCAGCAAAATCCTTTAACTGTTGAGCGGTTGTTTCTCCACTATTGCAGATGTCGATTGATTTTTTTAGAGTGACTTGCCTTTCTTCTAGTACCATCTTTCGCAACGCGGGCGCTTTAACACCAAACATAATTCTATCGCGTAATAGTGAATCATGAAGACACTGACCAAAGTTACACGATTTCGCAGGTGTCCCAAGGGCCGAAACGTAGTGATCGATACTTCCATCCTCTTTCTGTGACCTGGAGTTAAATACGTATCGCTCGAAGTTTCATTGATTTGTCCGTTAGAGAATTCTTCAAATTTCTAAACAACAGAGTCGAACTTTCAGGCGGCTCAAATGTCACGCCCTTGTAAATTAAAAGCGCTTCTTCGCCGATCGCAGAAAGAAACGTCGCTGTCTTTTATTCTTTATCAAATCGCTGAAGTCTTACAACTCGCTCTCCTGAATTTCATCCAGTTAGCGGCAATGTTGCCGAGATTTAACGGTTTGGGCATAGGTATTCCACTCGGTAAAGAGGACATTTGCTGCATTTGTGCCCGCCCAACTGACGCTGTATTAGTCATTGCCTTAGTTGTGGCTGTAGTCGTAGCTTCGCCGCCGCTTGAAATCTTGAATTTTTGCCTCAATTTACTTCTGACACCATGTTTGAGTCTTTCATCAATAGCTAACGTTAGTTCAACTGACTAGCTAATACAAAAACCTAAGTATTATATTCACGGTACAAAACCGCTGACAACGCACATGAAATCACAACTATGTAACGTCATCTACATATCGTAACATCGACAGAATGCTGGATAAGCTGTACCACTCTTATTCATGAACACCGAAGCTGCGAAGTTGAATGTGAAGGCCGAAAATGAGAGAAAAAACAACAAAAAAGGCTTTAATTTGCCTGCAGCGCACTGACAAAACTAGCTTTTCTGACTTTCTCAAGTCCTACCTGTCGTTATGAACACCACGAATTTCACGAGGAATGCTGCATCTACAACTGTAGCCAAAAATATGATTTGAACTATTCCTTTACATTCGAAAATTAAAAAGAAACTGACTTTTTCAGTGGGGAACATGTGGCCGGCACGCAGGCTTAAAATATGAACTATCCATTAGGGATTTGAAATTCTCAGTTGAAAGTGGGTTCAAATATGGCGCGTTTTTGTTTAGTGAGCAATTTCGTTTGAAGCACACGACCGTATAACAATGGCTGTCAGAAAATTACGATACCTATTTGGAAAATCACTCAGTCGTTAAATGCTAATAATTGATCGATCATTGATTGCAACATCATCCAACATTGTTGGACGATGTTTGCACAGTGTTGAGCGAGATGGCCAAACGAATGTAACATGTTTGATGCAACACTTGGGCTAATGTAAACATAATATTAACAAAAGGAAAGTAACGAAAACACGGATAAAATATAGATATAGTTGTCACTTACTTCCAGTGACTGATTCAGCAGGGAACACTCCAGCTCCTCCTGCACCGGGGAAACCAGCACTCCCAGGGAATTCCCTTACATCCCTAGGGAAGCTACTGACGATCTTTTCCTGTAAAGTTGAAGAGAATAAACAGTGGCGTTGTTGTAATACTGGATCATAAAATGAGAAGGGTGTGGGTTTATCCTTAGGCTTAAAGTTTATGGGAACGACAAAGGCGTTTAAAACAATGTGTTTAAAATAAAATCTAAGGAAAGAAGGAACAAAGGAATGAATAAATGAAGGAAGGAAAAAAGAAGTGAATGAACGAACTAACGAACGAACGAAGGAAGGAAGGAAGGAATGAATGAATGAATGAATGAATGAATGAATGAATGAATGAATGAATGAATGAATGAATGAATGAATGAATGAATGAATGAATGAATGAATGAATGAATGAATGAGTGAACGAACGAACGAACGAAGGAAGGAAGGAAGGAATGAATGAATGAATGAATGAATGAATGAATGAGTGAAGGAAGGAAGGAAGGAAGGAAGGAAGGAAGGAAGGAATGAATGAATGAATGAATGAATGAATGAATGAATGAATGAATGAATGAATGAATGAATGAATGAATGAATGAATGAATGAATGAATGAATGAATAAAAGAATAGAAATATTGTTTATTTCAGTGGCCCTTATCTCTGTTACTACTCTCTTACCCAGATCTCACTGCAGGTTTGGAAATCTGTCCCTTCCTCCTGACCGTGGAAAATTTGGGTACGAAATTACTCGTTCAGTTTCTTATCGAATTCTTATTTTGAAATTTGGATTTTATGGAGAGACGAAAACTGAAGCTGACAGCTCTCGCCAGAACATCATTCTAAATGATTTAGATATGAAAACAGGTATGGATATTTATATGGATATTTAAAGACCCTGGCCTGAAAACTGGTTTGAAAAAAAAATTCACCTCTTGTAATCCTTTTTTGATAGTCAAAACCTACGAATTAATTTCTCTTTACTCAAACTTTCCTAATTTAAATACCTGGGGTTTATTGATAGACTTCTTCAAATCCAGCAAAGCTTTGTTTTGCTTGTTGATCTGTTTTTACCGAAAAGTTAAGATAAATCGCTTAACAAACCAAATAAAACAAGGCGACCAAGCCATAATTGTTATACGAAAAGATATTGAATTCAATTTTTTAGGTACAATTATCGTTGACTGATTTGCCTAGAGTATCTGTAGTTGCATAGAATATATTCAGTTTCACTTTTGGTGATATTTACTGCGAAGAATTAAAGGATACTGCCAATCCCCTGTCACACCATTTGATGGCTTCTTCACGTCGACCCAGCTTTTCACAAGCACTTGCCCCTACAAATCAAAATATTAAAGTTTTTACAAAAAGTAAACTTCCAAGCGTGAACTGTACATGTTATATTTGACAATCAATTAAAGCAAGTGATACACTCGTACCCCAACCCACGTCCTGGCCAGTACCGTACGCATGCGCACAGCCATATCACCCGGGCAGTGGCAGCCATGGACAGCTGTTTCGGCCTTGTTAGGCCTCATCAGCATGGCATAGCCGTCGGGCACCGAACGACCAGAAGGCCGTGTATCAGGCACCCTCCACAGCACACATGTGTATATTTGGTTTGGCCTGCAATCTAATTGGTCACGTAACCAAAGTAGGTTTCGAATTGATCGGCACATTACTGGGAGACTCATAGCCTGTGATCGAGAGCAGACGCCTTTTCCGACTCTTGTTTTACCCATTGCGAGAAGAGGTCTCTTTGTGCAGAAAGGAACGTTACAGTAAGTATAAAGTCGCAATTATTTTGAGAGGATCGTTGCACAGGGAGGCTTCCTTAACAGCTACCAACAAATTTTATCTATGTCATTTGGGGGTTAGGGAATGGGAGTCACTACTTTTGGAACATTGCGGCAGTTAATTGTGCTTTTATTACAAAGGTTGCGTTGGTTTGCCTTTTAAGCTGAATTTTTAATAAGCACTATCACTGACTGGACCTATCCGTAATTCAGAGGCTTTCCCGATCAACGACTGCATTCCAACGATCGTCTGGTGGATCAAGTGAATGTTGAAGTTGGGGTTTTGATCGTTGCTACTTTTCCTTAACACTGGCTCTTCTCCTGTTCCCAACGGATAGGGTTCAATGGCTGATCTGTTGTCTCTTAGTTTCATGATCTGCAGCCAGGGCTATAAACTTGTAGTGACAAATGGCAGAGTGCATGAAAGGGATTTCTTTACTCAGTCTTTAGAACGTTTTCTCGTTGCTCCTCTTTCCCGCTTACGAGAAGAGAGTTGAAGAGATTCCCCATCCTCACATCATGAAGAGTCCAGCTAAACTCAGTGTACCTGATGAAACAGTTGTCCGCAATGCAAGTGATCTCTGTAGACTGCAGTACCTCGATAAACTCACAATGATCTCAGTAGTCTGCAGTACCTCGATAAACCCGGTTGTTAAACAGCACTGACTGGAATCCGAACCTGTGTAAACTACCGTAAAGTTCGGATAGTAGCGACCCTCGTTACTTTCGGAATTAGCAGCGTTTGGGGCTCGTTACTTTCGGAGAGTCGTTACTTTCGGGGAGTCGTTATTTTCGGGGAACAAAAACCATGAAATAAGCTAGCGCTAGCTCTTTTCTCCGAAATGAAAAATTATGTGATTCGCGCAGAGCTCAAACAACAGACAGAATTAAGGCCACTACCCATTTCTGGTAGCAGGGACAGTGAAATAAACATCGATGATCTACCGGACTACCGCATGAATGAATCAGCCGATGTAAAATCGAATTCTTCTCTGACTCAGGGGAGGAAAGATAAACTCGGTGCTTTTAGTCCATGACACACCAATAGGTTTTATACTGCAGTATATGTAGAGCTTTCAGTTTTAATTTGAAGAAACGTTCCTGTTGTTAATTAATACGAAATTCTAGTTTTGCACTTTACGCCATCAGTGAACTGATGTCAAGGACGAATGATGGCTTCGTTGTTGTAAAGTGCCTTATCGTGAAAAATTTGTCCATGCACGAAGATATTAGTATTGTACATTAAAAATTTGACTATGGATTGGAAAACAATAGAGGCATTCGGTATTTATATAAAGTAATTAAAAAAAAAACTTGCATGGTCTCGCTTACTTTTTGTGGACTCGCTACTTTCGGGGGGATCGTTACTTTCGGGGGCTCGCTATTTTCGGGATTTATTAATAGCCACAAAGTTTTAACGTTACGTTCGGGGGGTCGTTACTTTCGAAGGGTCGTTACTATCGGAACTTTACGGATAAGTCCTTTGAGCTGTAAAGATCTATGCGCAAAGGACCGGTCAACTTCATTTATCTGACCAGATAATACGTCTCACCTCTTTCGATGGCTTTAATGTAAGTTGGTTGTAAGTCAATGGCAGCTTTTGCATCATCTATTGTCTCTTGGTATTTTCCTTAAAACAAGAAATAGAACTTTTACAAACGAGTGTGGTTGACATAACGTAAGCGACCGTTTCTTTCTTTCTTTGGTGCCCTGGGATAACTGTATCTTCAAAACCAACAGCACAAGTATTAAAGACTAACTCAATGCGTTCCACCGAGCTGGGACTTGGAACGGGTGCTGTGATGATGGGAAAAATTAAAAATGAACATGATGGCGGTTTTGGTTTTGTATTCAAACAGGATTTTTAACAGGAGAAATTGCGACGAAGACCACTTACCCTGATAGAAATTTGCTGTTGCTCTGTTGCTGTACAGTTTGGCATTCAGTTCGTCATCTTTGCATTTCACGTTTATTCCTTCAGTGTAGAAGTTCACAGCATTGTAATAGTCTCGTTTACGGTAGCTCTTATTACCCTCTTCCTTGTAAACCTCCACTATCGCTAATTAAAACAAAACGATCCAGTTGATGAAGATAACGTCATGGTTTACATTTTGCTTCAGTAGCATATATATCTGGTTATCAAACAACGAGCTACTGGCACAAATAGACACCTACATAAATTAACAAACAGCACACCACTCTTCGTAATCAGTGTAAATATAAGTGTTACATGTTGAATATTCTGAGATATTTTAGTTTTTAAAAAAGCAAAGAATATATCGTTACGAGGCAAGGGCTGCCACCCAGCCATACATTCTTGGTAAAATCTTGATACTTTTAACGCTTGTTCCTAAAACTCAATAACATGACAACATCTTCTGATTTAAATAGACCATTTATCTATGGCTAGTCTTGTCATTTATGCTAATGTTTGCTAATGAGGCTTAAAATACGAACAAAAATCCCCTACACTAGGACAAAGCAGAAAAATATTATCATCGTCTTTAATAAGTCAGTAAGACCAGTGAGACATTATATCACGGACTGGTTTCATATACGGTGTAACATGATCAAAACCCTCCGTAATAAACACAATTCCTCCTATTAACTAGAGCAGGTAATTCCTCAATTCTCTCAGGGATAATCGGTAATCGAAAAAGTCGCCTTTTGCGAGGAGACTCAGGGCGCATCTGCTTTCGTGTAATCTCGCGGCATCGGGAGTTTTTGGCGTGCGCTCGCGGTTTTGGTTGCTCTCCTATCCCTGGTCTGAGAAATAAAACAACAGAACACGAAGAGTTTCGTCACGCGTGGGCCTTAATTCAAGCTTTAATTACTTTTTAGTCTTCAGTTCAAAAGCGTCGCTTTTAGAACGATTCATACTGCAGTGACATGACTAGATTACCCTGACAAACTGACACGCTATAACGGAAGTTCAGGACAAAACGTTGATAATGTTACACAACTAAAAATAGTTGAAAATAGATAAATTATACTGCACCTGAAGATAAAAAACCAACACAAGGCACGTTTATTTTTCATATTCTACTGTGCTTAGCACGTTTTACTGCTGTTGCTGTTACTCTATTTTGAACTTGGCTCATCAGCTCGATATGAATAATTTTGCATTTTAGATCCATTAAAAATAAACATTTTCCTCGCGTCAACAATGGCTTGACAAATCTTTCCACTCTCTAATAACATGGCAAACGTTTTGTTTTCTTACCTCTTAAAGTGTCATTGTCAAAACCAAGTTCTCCTTCTTCAGAGTCAGGTGGTGTGACGTCACTCTCATTTTTAGCTTTCTTTGCACTCCCCGCCATGAATGACGGGAAAATGGCAAATGTAACTCAGTCTAAGTTCTCCCTAAGATAAAAAACAACCGTAAGTCATTCTGTGTTCATTACTTTTAATATCAAAAAAGATTATTTCATTCAAAGAACTTTCATCACAGTTGATGTTTCTTGGTGTAACTCATTATCATTAGAATTCAAAATTTGTCTTCCTTGCTCAGTCGTCCTTGTTCTTTTTAAAAATCCTTAAATCATTTGGCAAGGAGATTACCCAAAGACTGTTTACCAAAATAAATATAGACTGAAAATTAATACAAATCTTGTTCAACTGTGTGCCAATTTACAGTACCAACAATTCTAACAATAGTACAAGGAAAATATACATATAATAAGCATGGGTAATATATATTCAGACAACTAGATTGATAATGACAAGCGGGGTCACTATGGCTCTTTGTCCTGCTATAACAAAGCCAAAGAAATTTATAACCACCTGTAAAAGTTTACAATTTGTGATCCCTAGACCCAAGCACGCATATAAGGGGACTCCTTATGGCCTGTTTACATGAAGGGAAGATGACTGTACCAGGCAGATAATCCAACTTAGTGCCACATGTCTGCCACATGTTTTCTACATCTGTTATACCAGGAAGATCAAAGTTCAATCCTATGCTAAGCCATGTAGGATGCCTCTAGCAGGTTACAAAGATCACCCTAGGTCACCTTGGTAAGACTAAAAGGTGGTCAACTATTGCACCACTTCAAGCTAGGATAAATCACCTAGCCCGGGCCATTTTTTTGTTTGTTTGTTTGTTTTCTTTTTTTCCTGGCTTCCAAAGTCGAAGCCTGAAATTAACACCGCAACAGACTGGTCACTCACTCATCCTCTCCTCCAGAACATAATTTTACAGTTTGTAAGGAGTTGTTCAGCAAACAGAATATGGGAGGCCACAATATAAGTATAAGTATTGCCTGTCCCCGAGAGACTTGTTACATTAATTCAAACCAGTTTGACTTTATTTTACCACGGGTTAGTGAGGCTCTCGCCTAAAATTTGGAAAAAAAAAACGCCTATCTTTCCCGTCAGTTCCTACGAAGGGCGGCCATTTTGAAACTGTTCGGAACTCGACGCGTGTCGGAAATTCCCGAGGATTTCCGAAACTCACAACTTGGTCCCATTCCTTATGACAGTCGATCGAGCCTAAATTATTCAAAATGACTGCCGCTAGCGGAACAGACACGAACTGTACTTTGATATTTTAATCTTAGATAGGCCAGGATATAACTAAAATCACTGTGTAGTTTTTTCGGTGAAATATCTTTTTATTATAAGAAAAATGCACATAACGAAAGTCGGTTAAAATCGTTATTTAAGGCGCTAAATTATTACACGGGTTTGAGAGCCTCACGTGCAAAAACAAATTATTCTACCGTCTTTAAAAAAACTCAAATCGTTTCTTACAATCTCTAAATATCTGTTGGAATGATTTTGGGAAATATTGCGTCGTTCTGTGTATGCGCCTGTCCGTAAAAATCAAACATATCGCGGCAAGGGTGGAAAATTCGATTTCTTTCATATTACTAATATTAGATCGGCTAGGACATAATAAAATAAAAGTACAGTTTTTGTCGAGCCACTGAAGTATGGGTCTACTGAAACTATTATGACTTGCATATAAAACCTGACACTAATATGCTTAGTGTTTTGTTCAGGAGCTAACTTTCTAAAGGGGGACTGTTCTTCAATCTAACATGTTGTTGGAGTTAAAAAGTACGTTAAGACTTAATAGACAAGAGAACCGATACCAGACATTCCTGCTGAGGGTTGGCTGGCAAATTGACAATTTTCAATCATTAATGTCTTCCCTAAATTACTTTCACTTTCTGATTTGCAAGAGCACTGCACTTCGTGGGGTATAAATGTAGCTAAAGATTTACTGAAAATAACGAACCTATTAAATAGTAACTGCGGAAAGATGTGTAGAGTAATGCGGCAGGAGGTGCACAACACACCTTGGAGTCAAAAATTTATCTTACTTACAAATACCTATACACTGATGATGTATGATGAAGACATGCTTCGATTGTGCAAACGAATGAACTCAGTTGTTGCCGCAAAATTCCCGCCCAGAGCTGATATTAAGCCCTTAGTGGTATAACATATTGAGAAGAGGTTTACTGGATGCATGTTTAAAAGAGATGGTAGATTAGTAAAGGAGAGGATCGGACTTTATTTCGACTAAATTTTTTCTCAAGACTAAATGCTTTGCGAAGCACAAACGTCAAACCAACAAAACGTGACATACAAGAAGCAGCAAGTAAAAACCTCTTAGGCATGCGTCATTTTTGTTAACACTGTATGTACAACCTGACAAGCGCTTAACGACCTTAACCGGTTTCTCACGCACACTTCAGTTCAGTTCCTGAGAATGTTATTGAAGCTAGCAAGTTACCGGAGTTAGTACTGTCATTTTGAACCTCAATAAGACTTGTATTCATGCCGAGGGCTAGTTGCCAAGTTTAGAACTTTTGAATAAGTTTAAATGTTAATTAGTTTCAGTTTCTAGTGCGCAAAAATTAAGAACAAATGAATGCACTTCTTGACGTATTTTAACCTCTGCCTTAATTGAAAATAACTACCCTGCAACCCAGAAAATTTTACAAATAGAAATTAAGCTTAATACAGGGGCCATAATCAGGGATTAATAATCATGATTATGGCTCCTGGATTAATATTAAGTAATTCCTAGTTTATTTAAGCAATAGACCGCACTTTCCAGAAGTTTACCAGCGTAATAAAACCACGCGGGATGTTGGGAGAACACGAGAAAGCTTGTAAATCACGAGCCGCAGGCGAGTGATTTACAAGTTTTTCGAGTGTACTCCCAACATCCCAAGTGGTTTTTATTACGCTGGTAAACTTCTGGAAATTGCGGTCTATTGCTTTTATGAAATAACTACTTAGACAAAAACACTTAGAAATCGGCGCTTTTTATTTTGTAACTTGATCAAGTTGTTTATTCTCTTCAAATTCATCAGTAAGGCGGGAGAACCAATCACAAATCGGGATCTATTTTGAGCATAAACCTGTTGAATCGCCGAAGGACGCATCGCAGTTTGAGCGAATGAATGAAAGTGTTTTTTAAGTTAAATTATTGTCTAACTCTCACAAAAATGTGGCTAAAAAAGGTTAATGCCTTGGCGAAAGAATGCTTTTTATCAGCAGATAGCAGTTACTGATGAAAAGCGGACAGCGGCTTGGTGAGTGAAAAAACTTCACTTGTTTTGAGCTTGGCCAGGTCTTCTTTTTCTATATTTGCTGGTTTGTGCATGGTGTTTTGCATGCCTTCTTGCTTAAGCTGTTTAATTTTGGCGTCAAGCATTTGGTTTGAGAGGACAAAACGTGGGTCGTGAGTGAACCTTATTCCTAAACTGTGTGGTGGTGTGTTTAGATATCTCTCAATGCCATTTCTTATTGACAGAAGAGTCGCACGGCTGTAATTTTCGCATTCTCTATTTCTTGCTTCGGCGTAGAATTGCCTCAGATTCCTGTCCAGCTCTTCGACCGCCATTTCCGCCAGACTTACGCCAATAACCTTTTGTTTACTCCACTCTAGGTGAACAGAGAAAGAGGAATTGTGATTTGAGCAGTTAATATCAAATACCTTGTACTCGGGTTGAAGTCGGTTTTATATTGTTTTATAAAATAGCCAGGGTCAAGTAAGCACTGTGATTGGTCAAACTGAGTTCTTTATAACTCCACAATGCACGAAGCATACGTATGGTGCGTGCATTATAATTGTACATATGCACGGAGCACACGTCAGATTTTTTGCCTGTGAAAATCTGAGAAATTCAGCGACAGACCGCCATTATGGCCAAACAATTTCCCTCGTTTGACTGCGGTTTCGAGTTTCTCAATGATATTGTAAACACTAACCGATGGCTATCGAGCTCTGAGGTTGTATCTGTCCAAGTTGAATCCAAAGTGCGAAGCTATCTTTCAGCTCCCTCGACGCGACTGGACCGAAGGAAACGGCGCCGTGCAAACCGTCTGGTATGAAAATCGCCCGCTCGGTGTTAACACTCTAGGCACTATGATGAAAGAGATCAGCGAAAAGGCGGTGCTGTCCACCGTCTACACAAATCATTGTGGTCGAGCAACAGCGATAACCTTGTGGTCAGAAGCGGGCTTGGCAGATCGGCACATTTGCCACATTTCGGGCCACAGAAACCCGAACAGTCTCCAACATTACAATTCCCGGCCATCGTCAACTCAGCTCAGAAAGTGCAGTGATGTTCTGTCATCTGCTCTAACAGGATCCATTCAGACAACACAGATGAAGCAAATGTCTTCCCAACAATTCCAGTCCGTTTCTTCTCGACAACCAAAAGAAATGTCATCCGCAGTTGTAGAATCACACCGATCAACATCCTCCAACACGGCGGTAATTCTCATGGCATGTTCAATTCGTGCTCTATAAATTCGGTTCAAATAAACTTGAATCTCCCTTAATCCACAAATAAGTGAAGTATTTGAACTTTTGAAGAGAATCCTTAGCTTGTTGTTTAGCTTTTTCGAGAACTTTTCGCTTCAAATGATTCTCGTCGTGAACGATACATTTTCATTGGTTTTCTGTCAAATTTTAAACCAATGACATTGCGTCTGACGTGTAAGGAGAAAGTTGATGTTGATTCATTAAAATTCGCCTTTGTCTGACGAGTTGCGATTGTTTATATTTTATAAAAGAAATAAAAAAACTTGTTCCTCGTGCATTGTTGAGTTATATAAGCACTTGGGAATTTTTAAGAACACTCGAGAAGTGCAGAGAGGCACTCGCCTACGGCTCGTGCCTCTCTGCGCTTCTCTCGTGTTCTTAAAAATTCCCGCGTGCTTATATAACTCAACAATGCACTCGGCGCGTTTTTTATTTCTTTATTAAACGCTTCAAGTTATTTGTAAACAACTTGACTTTGGCATAACCTTCAAAAAATAACAAATTTTGTACTGTTTATCAATACTGTTTGAGCCGTTTATTTTATAAAAAACAGTTTCAGTGAAAAGCCAGGCTAAAAGATTATTCATGTAATTAGAACCAACCTGTGAATACGGAAACTGCCCGCTGTGTTGCCTGCTTGGTTTTTTTGGCTTGTGCATTTTCGACGATCGAGTCAAGTTCTTCGTTTTCCACATCGGCAAATCTTCTCTTTTTGCTCGACCTTTCTTCTTCTGCCTCAGTATTTAAGCTCTCCTTTTTAGAATTTTGGCTCCGAATCAAAGCCTGACAATATGTCGAAGTTCGGAAAGTTTTCGTCGCGTTCGTCGGCCATTATCGAGAAATCTCTAGCGGGAGAGCAGCGGGAGTTTACCGGTATAATAGTACATAGGTTTGGCAACTCTATTGACCAATCAGAACGCGCGTAGTATGTTAGTTATTTTATAAACAATTATCAACATTAATTTGCTGTTGAAGAAACACCTGACTACATCGCTGGAATGGGTTTTACTTCATGCTTAGTAAGCATCTCTTAGCTAAGATGTTGTTTCAGTCAATAAATAACAATTCACTTAATGATTCTGTTGTGAAAACACACCTTTTAGCTCTGGCGTAGGCCTCTTATTAGAAGTAAAGATCCTACAAACAAAAACCAGACAAACAAAGTTACCATTAGCCTAATTCGGTCACATTAACATGCTGCTAAAGCAACATTGGAGCACTCGGATTTTTTTTTTCGAGTATGCCAGTGTCACTTTCTGGAATAATACATCATTCTCATGTTGTTGTTTAGTTTGGCAGCCATTAAGTGCAACTATTAACTATTATTGACTTGACTTAACACCGAGTTCTTTGTTGTCAGTCTACGAGTCGTAAGATGACGATGTATTGTAATTCCATTGAGCACTTAAACCTTAAAACAATTAAAGGAACGATCCTGAACTCCGCTGCATCGTTGGTTCAATTGTACGCTAGAATACGTAAGCACGTATAACTATTACGATTCTGAAACGATGGAAATCAAGTAATAGGAGCCATGATCCACTACACATCTTTTTCAACATACTTAGTAACGATTGGAAGCGATTTTTCCATCGTTGAGTTTGCTTTAGGTACGCCAATTGAGTGACCATGATCATCATTTTCGTATTCGAATAAGACTTGAAAGGAAATTATAAACCATATACATATCAACACCTACCAACAAACTCAATCGATGTACCACTACACCCTTCTTTAATAATTACATTACTCGACTTTGCTAATAGCGTTAATTTGCCACTAATATTACTCACCACTCATTAAAAACTCTTTTAGGAAAGAAGCAACAATGAAATGTGCAAAATACCAAGTACACTAGCCTCTGGAAAGCTGAAGCGAAATGTCGTTTCTAAGTACATGAACAATTGCTGGATTGTTATATCTTCCACCAATCATAGCGCCCGAAGTTAGATATAATTAAGAACTTTTATTCGGTGCCAAATGAAGTTTAAATTGCTTATAATCTCCATCATGAATATTATTTAGAGTTCGTAGTCTAGATCAAAACGTACAAACGGCTGGGTTCAATCAGATATAAACCGCAGGTCATGAATGGCTGATTCTTTATACTGATGACTGTGCCCAACTGCCGCTAAAAAAATTCCTAGAGTTGATATTAAGCCATAAGTGCTATCACATATAAACAAGAGGTTCGCTGGATGAATTGTTCACTGAGATTGTAGATAAATGATCGGTTTTATCAGAGTGAATTGTTTCTCAAGACTTTATTGCTTCAAGCAGCCAAACCGTGAAACCATCAACGCATGACACAAGGTATAGCATGTCGAGCCACTGAAGAATGCGTCTTCTAAAGTCTGTATGACTTGTATGTAAAACCTGACACTAATATGCTTAGTATTTTGTTCACGAGCTAACTTCTTTAGAGATTCTTCTTCAAGCTAACAAGTTGTTGCAGTTATTAGTTCAATTTTAAAAAGTCCGTTAGACTTAATAAGCAAGAGAACCCATACCAGACCTTTCTGCTCAGGGTTGGCTGGCAAATTGACAATTTTCAATCATTAACGTCTTCCATAAATTACTTTCAGTTTCTGATGTGCAAGAACACTGCACTTCGTGGGGTATAAATGTGGCTAAAGATTTACTGAAAATAACGAACCTAGTAAAGAGTAATTGTAGAAAATTCAATTCCATAGCTAGCACGGATAGATGTGTAGAGTAATGTGGCAGTAGGTGCTCAACACACTGTGGAGTGAAACATTCATCTTACTTACAAATACCTATACACTGATGATGCATGATGAAGACATGTTTGGACAAAACAAAAATTGTGAATAAAGTCACTGGAATAGGAAGCTTCAATCGAATATAAACTGGGTCATGAATGGCTGATTGTACAAACGACTGATGTAAGCTTTTGCTACAACATTCCCGCCTTGAGCTGATATTAGGCCCTTAAGTGGTATAACACATTAACGAGAGGTTTACCGGATCATCATGGTTTAAAGAGATGGTAGATCAGTGAAGAAGATGATCGGTCTTTATTTCGACTAAATTGTTTCTCAAGACTAAATGCTTTACGAAGCAAAAACGTTAAACCAACAAAGCGTGACATACAAGAAGCAGCAAGTATGCGTCATTATTGTAAACACTGCATGTAGAACCTGACACGAGCTTAACGATCTTAACGTTTCTCACGCGGGCTTGTTCCCTGAAAATGTTATTAAAGCTAGCAAGTTACCGAAGTTATTACTTTAATTTTGAAATTCAGTAAGACTTGTATTCATGCCGCGGGCTAGTTGCCAAATTTAGAATTTTTGAATAAGTTTAACTGTTTATTAGTTTCATTTTCTCGTGTGCAAGAATTAAGAACAATGCACTTCTTGACGTATGTTAACCTCTGCCTTAATTGAAAATAACTACCCTACAACCCAGAAAATTTTACAAATAGAAATTTAGCTTAATACAGGGGCCATAATCAGGGATTAATAATCATGATTATGGATCCTGGATTAATATTAAGTAATTCCTAGTTTATACAATTATCAACATTAATTTGCTGTTGAAGAAACACCTGACTGCATCGCTGGAATGGGTTTTACTTCATACTTAGTAAGCATCTCTTAGCTAAGATGTTGTCTCAGTCAATAAATAACAATTCACTTAATGATTCTGTTGTGAAAACACACCTTTTAGCTCTGGCGTAGGCCTCTTATTAGAAGTAAAGATCCTACAAACAAAAACCAGACAAACAAAGTTATCATTAGCCTAATTCGGTCACATTAACAAGCTGCTAAAGCAACATACATGTAGGAGCACTCGGATTTTTTTTTTCCGAGTATGCCTGTGTCACTTTCTGGAGTAATACATCATTCTCATGTTGTTGTTTAGTTTGGCAGCCATTAAGTGCAACTATTAACTATTATTGACTTGACTTAACACCGAGTTCTTTGTTGTCAGTCTACGAGTCGTAAGATGACGATGTAATATAATTCCATTGAGCACTTAAACCTTAAAACAGTTATAGGAACGACCTTGGACTCCGCTGCATCGTTGGTTCAATTGTACGCGAGAATACGGAAGCACGTACAACTATTACGATTCTTAAACGATGAACATCAAGTAATAGGAGCCATGATCCATTAAACGTCTTTTTCAACATAATTAGTAGTGATTGGAAGCGATTTTTCCATCGTTTAGGTTGCTTAAGGTACGCCAATTGAGTATTCATGATCATCATTTTCGTATCCAAATAAGACTTGCGAGGAAATAATAAACCCTATAATGTATTTCTTTTGGTTGTTAATTTGGTTGTATTGTTTCTATTCCCATTAGGGGTTTCATGCGCCTTTATACACCACTCCTTGCGCATATCACACCACTTGACGCCGACCAGTTTTTCTCGAGGCGAATTTTTTCCGTATACAGTTGTTACTAGTTATCATTTAGAGTAAAGTTCTAGCCTTGTCTAGACATTTTTTCTATATCCTACTTCGAAAATGTTTCGCTGAGTTGTACTTTTTGTTATTGTACTGTTCAGCATTTATATTTTGTTTTGTAATTGTATATTTTATATGGACTGTGTTTTGTCTTTGCTTGTATCTTGGCACTGTACTATTGTAATAAACGATAATTACTGGCGGCTCCCTCCACTACTGTTGTGTTCATTACTCATTCCACTTACATCAGAAATGATTTCTCTTCGGCTGAGCGTAGCGATAGAGAATAGAACATATCAATGCCTACCAACAAAACACAATCGATGTACCACTACACCCTTCTTAATTACGTAACTCGACTACGCTAATAGCGTTAATTTACCACTTATTACTCACCACTCATTAGAAACCCTTTTAGGAAAGAAGCAGCAAAGTAATTTGCAATATACCAAGGATACTAGCCTCTGGAATACTGAAGCGAAATGTTGTTTCTAAGTGACATGAACAATTGCTGAATTGTTATATCTTCCACCAATCATAGCGCCCGAAGTTGCATATAATTAAGAGCTTTTATTCGGTGCCAAATGAAGTTTAAATTGCTTATAATCTCCATCATGAATATTAGTTAGAGTTCGTAGCCTGTATCAAAACAAACGACTGAGTTCAATCAGATATAAACCGCAGGTCATGAATGGCTGATTCTTTATACTGATGACTGTGCCCAACTGCCGCTAAAAAAATTCCTAGAGTTGACATTAAGCCATAAGTGCTATCACATATAAACAAGACGTTCACTGGATGAATTGTTCACTGAGATTGTAGATAAATGATCGGTTTTATCAGAGTGAACTGTTTCTCAAGACTTTATTGCTTCAACCAGCCAAACCGTGAAACCATCAAAGCATGACACAAGATAATATAGCATGTCGAGCCACTGAAGTATGCGTCTTTTAAAATATGTATGACTTGTATGTAAAACCTGACACTATATGCTTCTATTTTGTTCAGGAGCTAACTTCTTTAGAGACTCTTCTTCAAGCTGCCAAGTTGTTGGAGATATTAGTTCAATTTTAAAAAGTCCGCAAGACTTAATAAGCAAGAGAACCCATACCAGACATTCCTGCTGAGGGTTGATGGCTGGCAAATTGACAATTTTTAATCATTAATGTCTTCCCTAAATTACTTTCAGTTTCTGATATGCAAGAACACTGCACTTCGTGGGGTATAAATGTAACTAAAGATTTACTGAAAATAACGAACCTAGTAAATAGTAATTGTAGAAAATTCAATTCCATAGCTAGCACGGATAGATGTGTAGAGTAATGTGGCAGTAGGTGCACAACACACTGTGGAGTCAAACATTCATCTTACTTACAAATACCTACACAGTGATGACGTATGATAGAGACATGTTTGGACAAAACAAAAATTGTGAGTAGAGTCACTGGAATATGAAGCTTCAATCGAATATAAACCAGGTCATGAATGGCTGATTGTACAAATGACTGATCTAAGCTGTTGCCACAAAATTCCCGCCCAGAGCTGCACTATATAAAGCCATAAGTGGTATAACACATTAACGAGAGGTTTACCGGATGCATGGTTTAAAGAGATGGTAGATCAGTGAAGAAGATGATCGGACTTTCTAAATGTTTTCTCAAGACTAAATGCTTTACGAAGCAAAAACGTTAAACCAACAAAGCGTGACATACAAGAAGCAGCAAGTAAAATCCCTTTGGTATGCGTCATTTTTGTTCAACACTGTATGTAGAACCTGACATGTGCTTAGTATTTCCCACTCAGGCTAGTTTCCCAAGACTGTTATTGAAGATTGTAAGTTGTCGAACTAATTACTGCATTTCGAGGGCTAGTTGCCGAGGGATAGTTGCCAAGTTTAGAATTTTTGAATAAGTTTAAACATTGTTTCAGTTTCTAGTGTGCAAGAATTAAGAACAATGCAATTCTTGACGTATTTTAACCTCCGCCTTAATTTAAAATAGCTACCCTGCAACCCACAAAATTTTACAAATAGAAATTAAGCTTAATACAGGGGCCGTAATCAGGGATTAATAATCATGATTATGGCTCCTGGATTAATATTAAGTAATTCCTAGTTTATACAATTATCAACATTAATTTGCTGTTGAAGAAACACCTGACTGCATCGCTGGAATTGGTTTTACTTCATGCTTAGTAAGCATCTCTTAGCTGAGATGCGGTGAGGGTAAAAGACGGAAAGAGTTTGCGGAATGGTATGTGGCATGGCGTGCGGAATGGCATAATTATGGGAAATACGATTTACGCGGGGAAGAAATTAACTGAAGAGCGCATCCTGTTTTCGCGCCAATTTTATAAGAGCAGCAGTTTTTTCGATATTGCAGACTATTAAACAACCAAACAACAGATTGAGGATTAGAAAATATACGCCTGGGATAGAACATGTCTGATCGCTGGTTAGGAAGTGAGAGTGAAGAAATCGATGAAGTTTCGCATTCAAGGAACTAAGAATAAATTAAATTTCTAGTTGACAAAAAGAACGTGGCAGCGAGTAGCCTAGACAAAAAGCAACACCAGACTGGAGAAATAACATCAGTCCAAGGCCAAAACTATTATGTGAGAAATTTTAAATTTAAACTCGGTCATTTTATCAGGCTCTTTGACGGTTACAATTTGTACAATTCATGGGAAAAATATGTTCTACTTTTTCTCACCTTACTGTTACATTTTCGTCGAGCGACGAGTACGCAAGTCACTGTTGAGCTGCTGAGCTAGCTACCTAGCTATTCAATACGGCGATTCAGGTAGCTATAGTTCAGTTACGCGTTATCGAACTAAACATATCCGTCTTTAATTAAGGTCTTTCTGTGCCAGACGTCCCAACCTAAAATGAGATTTAAAAGCGAAAAAGCCCTAGAGCAAAAAAGCAGATGACAAGTATGGTGTCTAATTATCAAAACTGGTTGTGTGAAAGGTTAAGTTGTGAAACTATTCTTACCACAAATGCATTTTGGTCAAATTGTTGTTCATTTTCCCGCTCATGATAAATGAATCATCGAGCATACAGGGTATGAGAATTGTTCTTTTACCGAGGGTTTAAAAAAAAAGAAAAAAATGTTTATTATTTGCCCTCGGTAAAGGATCAATCTTTGTCCTGAGAAGACTTTACGCTGCCACGTTATTTTTGTCAACCGAAGTCGCGTGGAGTAAAGTGAACATGAAATTTAATTTACTACGGATTTACTCATAGTTCCTTGAATGCAAAAACTATAAACAGTTTTCATCGCTTTATTTACCCTCACTTCTTCCAAATCAACAATCAGACGATCAAATCCTCGAATTGTTGTTAATATTTAGCAAGAGTCCGCAGCATCAAAAAAGCTGCTGCTCTTATAAAATTGGCGCGAAAACATGACGCGCTCTTCAGTTAATTTATTTCCCACGTAAATCGTATTTCGCATAATTATGCCATTCCGCACGCCATGCCACATGCCATTCCGCAAACTCATTCCGTCTTTTACCCTCACCGGCTAAGATGTTGTTTCAGTCAATAAATAACAATTCACTAAATGATTCTATTGTGAAAACACACCTTTTAGCCCTGGCGTAAGCTTCTTATTAGAAGTAAAGATCCTACAAACAAAAACGAGATAAACAAAGTTACTATTAGCCTAATTTGGTCACATTAATATGCGACATGTTGTTGCGTAGTTTGGCAGCCATTCAGAGCAACTATTAACTATTGTTGACTTGACACAGTTGAATTTTGTCCTACGAGACGAAAGATGACTATGTAAGGTAAATTCATTAGGAATGAAACCTTAAGACAATTAAAAGAACAAGCTTGGACTTCCACAGCAATGTTGACCCAAATGTGCGCGAGAATAAGGAAACAAATGTAATTATTACGATTTTTAAACGATGTGCATCAAGTAGCTACCAGCCACGATCAACTAAACGTCTTTTCTCATTTAATTAGAAACGATTAAGCGATTTTTCCATCGTTGAGTTTGCTTTAGGTACGCCAATTGAGTGTTCATGGTCAGTTATTTTCGTATTCAAATCAGACTTGTGACGAAATCAGTGCGCCACTACACTCACCCTTCTTAAAAACCGGCGTAACTTAACTACGCTAACAGCATTAACTTTCCACTTAGCATGCCTTACCTCTGATCTCGTTCAAAACTCTTTTAGGAAAGAAACAGTAGTAAAAATTGCGAGATACCAAGGAAACTAGTTTCTGGGAAGCGGACGCAAAATGTCACGGTTTTTGAGTTCATGAACAATTGCGGAATTGTCACAGCGCATCCACCAATCAGGTCTATCGCCCGAAGTTGCATGTAATTAAATAACTGAATTATTCTGCGAACGGGCGTTGGATATGAGCTGATAGACAGCCAATGAGGCGCGTAGCGCCGACAAGCTTGAGTGGAATACTTGCTTTATTTCAAAAAAAAAAAAAAAATCAAGAAATATTGCTAGATCTTGCTGATTTCGCTTTGCACGAACCACCACAAAATAGTGTAATGGTCGCTGTTTCTCAGGCATGGTATAATGGCTCATATACCATGGCCACTAAGCCAATCAAATTCCTTAAATTGCATTATGCAATGATCCAGTTTTTGATTGAGAAGTTTAATTCGATGACAAATGAAATTTAACTTGCTTATAATCTCTACCATAAATAATAGTAAGAGTTCGTAACCTGTATCTAAACCAACGACAGCGTAAATTTGAAAACATGCAAGCTACTTTCGTTCATTTTCACAATTGTCGTTAGTGTTAAAGATGTCGGCCTTCGTGGTGTTTTTTAAGAACCTTAAAAGCATGCATTGCGAGAGACGGAACTCTGAGTACAATAAATAAAGCAGGCCGTTCACAGTCAGAACACAACGTCGTATACGGAAAATATAAGGACGTGCTCGTAGTCATTGTCAGGCAAACCATCAAATACGGAGCCCATCAAATTTTCCCGGAGAAAAATGATACGAAGTTACGAAGTTCCTGTTAGTTTCAACTGGAGACTACAAAAAAAATTCACATTCTTAAATTGGTCACGATTACTCAAGACGAAAAATTAGCTATCGGCTCTGCTCTAAATCACGTGAAAGGAAAATTCGCTTGTGTGCAAATTTAGAGAGAGAAGAAAATAACATGTTCCCGAGTCTCAAGCAGGAACTATTTGAACACCTTAAGATAAATTTTAAAACCTTGCACCCGTCCGGACTATAACGCCTAACAAAAGCTCATACAGTCATTTCCCCGTTAATCTAACTTGCCCGTAATTGTTCGTGAATGTGACCATGTTTTTTTGGCCAGACATTGGTCATACTGACGAGCGATAGTGAGTTGCTCCCCCCTCCCCTCCCCTCCTTCAATGAAGCAGTTCTTATCTTACCGCTTAGTGTTGTTACAGTCCTTGGGCGGCAGGGGCCTCACTGCTGGCGACAGAAACAGCCTCGGGGACAAGCCTCTCCAGACACTTCCTCTCCTTAATGTTCGTTCTTTTGTTCTCTCGACCAATTACTGTTACACGTTCCAAACTGTGCAGGTCGCTCCAAATAGAATAATGGGCAAAAAGTGGAGACGTGTGTAGAAGAGTAACCCTGAGATCGTTATATACCTCATTAGGAGTACCTGATGGAGCCACTCGACTAAAAACTCGCTCTGCGGGCTGGAAAAGGGCTGGCTGGGAACTGAATTCATCAGACGGTTAACTGGCTGGAACGTTTCTAAATCTCTAGCCCGCTGGGAAATTTTATTAAAATACTGGTTCTGGCTGGGTAAAAAAGTCTCGTTAATTTTTTGTACCTGTCAGGCTCGTTAAAAATCGTATTTTACTTTTTTCGCTCTAACAGCGTCTTTCCTCATTAGGATTGGGATAAATGTGATGGAATATTTTTAGCCTGGGGCTGGTGAATATCTGAGAATGATGTATTATTCAGTGAATGACATTGTTATTTACTGAATAATACATCACATTTATTCCACTGCGCATATGCCACTCATTGACATTCCAATCCTAGCAGCATGAAGGATGTTTGTCCCATGAACCTAGTTTAATGGCCTTTGCTCCCACGAGTCTCCTGTAGCTCAGTAGTAGAGCGTCCTAACTAGTAATCGAGATGTCTTGGGTTAGATTCCTGAAGAGCACTCGGATTTTTTAGCTTTTTCCGAGTATGCCTGTGTCATCACTGAATAATACATCATTCTCACTCATTAGGTTTATTTATCTTTATCGTCAAAAAACATGCCATACACGCACTAGACTTCAAGGTATGTTTCAAGTATTTTAATATTTCGCACAACGTCCCCTTTTTGTTAAAAAATAATAATTTAAGTGTACAATATATGCCCTCTTTACTCGAAAACGCGCCGTCCCCGAATAAGAGCCACAATAATCCAGTTGCAATTGAACTAACATTTGTACACAATCTACAGCATTCGGCGCCAAGTTACACCTATCTTGAATTCTCACTTACGTTGCGGTTTGTTTTTCTTGTTCCCGTATTTGCTCGATTGACCTCTCAAATCGCGATACGCAAGTGTACATTCTCCTTAAATATTACTCTCCATAACGTAGACTTTGGGAGAATTTGTTGTAAAATGAAGACGTTTATCTGTGGTGATTAGTGAGACTGGGGATTGACGGGCGCGCGAGAATCCACGCTTTCGGTGATTCTCGCGAGTTGTTCTAGCCTGCGTACAGACGCCTCCTGTTTCCTTTGTTGCACTGACTCGGCAAAGGAAATATAGTCGAACCTCTTTATTACGGACACCAAAAGGAAAGGAATAAGTGTCCGCATTATAGAGGTCTCCGTTTTAGACAAGTAGGCTTTATATGGATTTCGGTCTCTCAGGGACAAAGTGAACTGTCTGTAATAGAGAAGTGTCCGTAAGGAGAGGTCTCTGTAAGGAGAGGTTCTGCTGGATGTCTGCAAGCAGGCTAGAGTTGTGAATGGTGGCAGATCACCATCACCTAGCAAGCTACAATTAAGGACAAAAGGATTGGGACAAATTCGCATTTACGATGTTTCCCTCTGCACGCGACAGAAACATGGTACGCGCAAACGATGAGTGTCAATTCCCCGACCCCCACCCCCTTACAATGTTGATACCGTGTAACAAAACTGACTTGTGGATTTCAACATTGTCTCGGCAAGAGGGGTGTGGTTAGAAAGATGGGTTTTAAAGGAAAAACCATACTGAATGGCTTCATTGGTGAGTCAGACTAAATTAGCAGTTAATAGGAGGACTTTGTAACATTTGTCCCAACACCTTTTGTCCTGATTGTAGTCTTGGTTTGAATTCTGCTTGGTGTGAATGGTTCGAGCGTTTTTCAACAAATTAACGCTCGGTACTAAATATCTGTTCAAGCTCCTCAAGAGATTTGCCTTTGGTTTCTGGTACGTAAACAAAGAAAAACACCCAACCGCAAAATGCGATTCCTCCGTAAAGCCAGAACGCTCCATAACGGGTGATCCACTCGGTCAACGAAGGGAAAGTCATGGAAATTATCAGATTAAAAGTCCAGTTTGTAGCGGTGCCAAATGCATTTTCTGTACTACGAGCTCACAGGGGGTATATCTCTAAATTAATGGTCCAAGGCATTGGGCCCATACCAGGAGCGAACGCTGATATGTAAAGTATTAGAGCCACAATAGCTAGCCAGGCATGTTTATAAGGGCAGGCAGCATACGACCAAGTGGTTTGATGATTTGATACACTACACCTACCATACGCTGCATGGTAACTCGACCCATTGAATGGAACACATGATCCATTGATGGGATTGCTCGTTGCATCCCTCACAGAACAAAATCCACACTTTGCTTTGAAGCAGTCTAAACAGTGCCCACTACTTGGACAATTGTCACTGACATGCAAAGGTACTACTTCATGTAAGGATATCGAGGCATCGTGTTGCTTTGCCATGAAGAAGGCACCTCCTAGAAGAAACAGGCTAAATGTAACCCCAGCAAGGCTGCCAAGTGGAAGCTTTCGCCGGCCCATTTTCTCTACAAGACACACACCTACGATGGTGAATGCAAAGTTACTAAATGCCACTACCGCGGCCAACCAGATGACGAGCTGGTCGCCTTGGATACCAGACATTTGAATGATCATTGCACTGTAGTACCTAGGAGAAAGGAACATTACGAAAATAATGTACATGAAAACTTTGAGCAAAATGGACGAAGTGACAATTTACTAAGCAGCCCTCACTATGGTGATGCCACTTCCACAGTATTTTTCGACATACAGCTTTCGCTTCGTTAACACAGCACCCTTGCTAACCTTAAAGCTAACCTCAGGTACATGTATGACATCAAGAAATGTAATGAAAGGTAGACAAAACAAAGTGGCATCAGCTTATCATGACTAGGTCTCTTGCTGTCTCTCTATTCTCACTGATTTCTCAGGACAAATTTATTTCACTTAGATAAGCCACTGCAACCATTGTACAAGTGGCACTGGTACGACTATGACTTACAACACACATAGAACTGAGTAACGACTAGGAAAAAATTTCAATGAATAGCAGGCAAAAGGAGGATTTTGTATTCAACAAACAATAAAATTTCAAAAATAAAAAAGATCCTTTACAAATTTCCTCATACAAATGCATACGCCACTGAGTAAAGCATCATGATTCTACTGAATGCCAGGTAAAATTGCCCATGCCATGGGGTTCACATTCAACAAACACAACTATGAAATTCCGTAAAAACTAATGTAAATGCCACCAAAAATTACCCCCTCGCACCCACACTGGTTGGTCAAAGGAGGGATATGATGGATACTTTCAAATCTGATGCAGATTTAGTGTACTTGCGTACTGATTTTATTAAATAAAAGAAAGACCCTCGTAACACAACTTAACTGAGCAGTTGGAAAAAGAAAGCCTGAAAAAATTTTAGGCTTGAACAGAATTCTTCTTCTATTAAATCTTTCACCTGCAGATGAAATATATGTTTCATATATCATATTCATTTATTCATTCTTCACAAGTAAATTATTATGAACTCACAATATGACCAGCTCCCAGTTGGCATGAAAGCTCACTAAGTTGGTAGAGCAATGCGCAGGCATCGCAGAGGTCATGAATTCAAATCCCGTTCAATTAAGCCTGATATTTTTCAAGCTTTCTTTTGCAACTGTTTTTAAAAGTTGCATATTACATGTAAGTAACTGTGAGGGTCTTCAGGGCTGTCAACCTCACACGTCTTAGAATCTGGAGAACATGACTTCCCCGGCAAATCGCCGTACAGAGGCGTCGCATCAAGGCCAAATCCATGGGTTTAGTGAGGGGGGGGGGGGGAGGGGGGAAAGGAAGGCATTGTACATTAACCAGAAAAAAAAAAAAAAACACTGATAAACATTTCACATTTTCTTGTAAGAGAGTCGAGCATACGACAAATGGCAAACTTCGTCAATTATCCGGGAGATTACAGACATATATCTGGAGAAATCTGGAGACCAGAAAAAACGCCTCAAAATCTGGAGATTACAGACATAAATCTGGAGACCAGGAGATACGGTTCAAAATCTTGAGACTCACGGATTATCCGGGAGAGTTGACAGCCCTGGGTCTTTCTTCTATTTAATCTTTCACCAACAGTTGAAATATATATTTCACATATTGGTTTCATATACTGATTTACTTACATAACGGTATTAATTCCTGAAAGTTGTTGTATTGCTTGAAACATGCAGCCGACTAGTACACCTCTCCTTGTTGCTTTAGATGCCAAAATTCTGTATGCTCTGCTTTGAGTAAATGAACAAGAGTCTAAAAAAAGATTGAAAAATTTGACAAAATTCAAAGTAAAGAAAATTTCTCACTTTTGCATTAACTGTTAAGAACTGTTACTATTCTCACATGATGATTATTTTAGATAAAATGCAAGGTATCAAATTTTATTTTACACGGTGCTGTATTTCATATATAAAGGCCTGGGACAGTTATTATTATTATTATTATTATTTTTTTTTTAAAATGTGTCCAATTCACATAAATTTACATCATTCACACATGATTATCTCAACAAGCCTGCAAAGACAACATAAATTTCCATAAATTTCAGTAATATTATCTAGAATTTTGCATGATAATTAATTTTTTACACAATTCACACATGAAAAAAATACCTTGCTGAATTTGCAGTTCTCAGTTTAAAAAAATCATCATGCAGGAACGCTAGGGAAGGAGGAGATGAAGCAATAAATATCACTGTCACAAATCTGAACAAAATTATACACAAGAGGCACAGAAAATATACAAACATAAACATACATACTTTATTGTAACTCCCTAAAAGGGTTTTTCAGTTACAAGACTACATAACTATCAACTAAAATAACTAATTAAATTACCAAATAACTAAAGTAATAAATATGCAAAAAAAAAAAAAAATCAGCAAGATACAATGGATTGGATTTACTATTTACAAATTCATAGATTGATCAGAAAAAAGTAGGTCAACAATTCTTTTCCAACAAACTTTGACAGAGTCTGAAGATTAAACATTGTCTCTTAGACTGCTCCAGAGCGTAGCACCGCGGTAGGTGAAGGACCACTGACCGGTGATAAGACGGCACCTTGGAATGTTCAGTTGATCGCGTTGTCTAGTATTTATGGTGTGAATTTGTGAACGCGGAGTAAATTTCTTGATCAAGTGGTCAGGGACGAGTTTATTAACACATTTGAACATCATTACGGCATCGTTCAAGTAAATTCTGTCATTAACAGGCAGCCAGTTTAGCGATTTGATACCTTGTAAGATGTGAGCGAACTTTTTGAGGCCAAGTACAATACGGGCGGCGAAGTTTTGCACTAACTGAAGTTTCGTGATATTATGTTTGCAAGTATTTGACTAGACAGTTGAGCAATAATATAACTTACTGAAAACAAAAGAGCCCATAAGGAGAAGCATTGTTTTCTTATCTAGCGAGTGTTTTATTCTATCAATTTGTACCAGTTTATGTAGGCAAGTAGAGACTGCCATAGAGGCTGCCAAGATGTCATATTGATTAACAAAACATACAGTCACCATGTTCTAACCTGTGTCTTAAGCAACTCCACCAAACATTGCAAGTGCTTTGGCTCTTTTGATGTCTTCATGGCCATATATAGATGGAGCGATACTGTTAACAAGGTAAAAAAATGTAAAACAGAATGTAAAGATTTGTGGCCTTCAAAGAACCAACTGACACCAAAATGGCTCAGACACTATTTTCTAAATTGTTATTCAAAAAAAGACATTCTTTTCTATTTTACAGTGTATATTTATACAAAACAGCCTTCCTCCCTCCCCCTGTACTATAATGCTTTCCACACCCTCCCCCACCCATGGAACTTCAGGAAGAAAATACGCTAACACCTGCTGCTCATTTGCCAGGATGTTATAATCTGAACAATGAGGCTTTGTTTGTTTGCTATGGAGTAAAAAACAAAAAGGTTGATAAATTGGTAAATTTATGCTAAATAGTTGACTAACTCATTCCCATGGAAACGTAGCTCAAGGTTTAAGTCTACAGATAAAATCCTGGCCCCAGTTGTTCAAAGAGCGGATAACTTTATGCAGTAGATAAGTTGCTATCCAGCGAATAAAATGTACTCCAACAGAAGCTTTTGGAAAGTTTTTCACAAAATCCCATACTTAGATTAGACAAACGCTTCTGCTTTATACACAAATTATTGGGCTATAAGGAAATTCTTGTACAAATTTTATCTACAGTATAGCGACTGTGGATAAAATTACCCGCTCTTTGAACAACTGGGGCCTGAAGGTCAACCATTCCAACTCAGACTGGGGCTACCAAACAATGCTTGTTGTTTTGGCCCTGTTTACTATCCCTTTGAGCCTTAATAGTGACCAAAATTCAATTTCTCCTTACAATAGCACTTGTCAATCAACTTGTAGGTCATGAGAATGATTGAACTGATCACTGAAGACAAGACATCTTGGTGTTTAAACAAATTTTCTTTACTAGTACAGTAGGAAAAATATTAAAAAATGGTAAGGAGAATATGCATGTTGACATCAGGCAGGGGCACGCAACGACAGTTTTCTCTTGAATCCTTCGAAACGCTATTTCAGGCCATCTGGAGTGCCTATAAAGCCCTGTTGATTCATTTCAGGTTGCGCTCTAATATTTTCAACTGTTCAGTCATTCTAGGGGAACTTGAGTCTTATTGAATAATTACTAGCGCATTTTTGTCCATTTTTCGAAAACCTTACATGTAGGTCCTATTTCGTTTCTGAAATTCCTAGCTGACCTTCCTTTGGTACCTGAAACCACAGTTTTGTCAATCCAAAAACACCATGGGCCTTAAATTTCCCATAACACGAACATACGAGGTAAAAATTCCCTTTAGAAAATTGAAGGGGATTAATAGCCTTCCGAACAGATAATTTACCGAAAGGATCCGTTGAGTGCCCCTGATCAGGTCTTAAAAGATTATGCTGTGAAACAAGGGCTCTGCCCATTGGGAATGCAGTATTAAGCAAAATATGCGAAAAAATTCCTTCTAACATAATGTGATTTTTGAAGCGACTCGTGCGTTCCATTATTGTGGTCGTGGAAGCGAGATGTCCCGCTTCCACTGCTTATGGCGATAGAAGCGAAACATCTAGCTTCTATGACCACAATAAATAAACATTTTTCCGGTGAAAGAAGCGAGTTGTTTCGCTTCCTACAACCAATGGGCGACAAGAAGCGAAACGTCTCGCATCCACACTCACAATAAATAAACAGTTTTGTCGGGTGAAAGAAGCGAGTTGTTTCGCTTCCAACAACCAATGGGCGACAAGAAGCGAAACGTCTCGCATCCACACTCACAATAAATAAACATTTTTGCCAGGTGAAAGAAGCGAGTTGTTTCGCTTCCTACAACCAATGGGCGACAAGAAGCGAAACGTCTCGCATCCACACTCGCAATAAATAAACAGTTTTGTCGGGTGAAAGAAGCGAGTTGTTTCGCTTCCAACAACCAATGGGCGACAAGAAGCGAAACGTCTCGCATCCACACTCACAATAAATAAACAGTTTTGCCAGGTGAAAGAAGCGAGTTGTTTCGCTTCCTACAACCAATGGGCGACAAGAAGCGAAACGTCTCGCATCCACACTCACAATAAATAAACAGTTTTGTCAGGTGAAAGAAGCGAGTTGTTTCGCTTCCAACAACCAATGGGCGACAAGATAAATAAACTCGCAATAAATAAACAGTTTTGTCAGGTGATAAAAATTCGCGCATTAGTTTTGCAGTGGTTGGGTGAAGCCTGGGCACTAGATGCTAAGGTACTCTTCCAGTCGAGATTGCACGTGGTTTCATCCTGTTCCGTTCGTGGAGATATATGCCGACTTAATGCGCCCTATTTGTACAGCGACTGTAATGAGCAAAGCCTTTCTTATATATTCAGGTAAGGTAGCTTATTTTTTCCCTCTTTAATATCTTCAAGCCGGACAAGATAGACTTGAAAAAGCCCCTTTGAATCGTAAAGTTGATGGGGGCATATGCTGTCTACTTTGTCGATTTGGATACCGAAATTGTTAAACAAGCTATATCTGTGTAAAAAGGAAAGAAGAACATTCTTCGTAAAAAGTGTAAAAAGGAAATAAGAACATTGCGGTTTACCACACCAGCTAAACATACGCTGAGCAAACTGAACGAAACAGAGAAGAAAACTTACGTTTTCTGGAATACAACAATCAAAGAACCCATCCTTAGTCGGCAATACGCCACAAAACAACATCATAATCCTACATGATCAACCTTTTAAAGGTAATATGCCAGTATATGTTTGAAATTCAACGATTTAGCCATCACAGAAATCACAGCTCAAGCTTAACCTGCAAGGATCGAAATCACAGCTATATGATTGGTCAATAGAGGAACCAATAGAAACAAGGGATTTTCGATCCTTACAACGAGTATAAAATCTCAAAGAAGAGCGCGAATATTTGAAATGATACCGAGAACTCATCTCTATCATTTCTCAAAAATCGGCAACTGAAGAGATCCACAAGATTAGGATCGAAACTGCGGTCTTGCCTGACCATTGCCTAAAATGCCACATAATTTACTAACGGGCGTAATTCAAAACACAGGAGGAAAATACTAAGCTGCCGCAACATAAACACAAGCCTCACAGCTACAGAGCGGAGCGGAGCGATAACAAAAAACACAGCCGTAACTAAAGCGGCCTTTAGCCCTCAAATTAACCCATTGTACAGCTTTTAAAGAAGCTTCAATGCTAAAGAAAGGATCAAGAGACAAATAACCGTGACAAGTAACACAACATCTTGCCACAAAAGCAAATAGCCGGGCCCGGCGATACAAAAGCTGCAAGATAACGATTATTACACGGTTCAAATCCTATCCTTACAATTACAAAGATAAAAAGAGAGGCTATACTGTCACAAGACACACTGAAACGAGCCATACGAAGCCTGAACCAATTGCCACAAACGGCATAAGAAAGACAGTCGCTAAACTGAAACAACAAGAGGTCAAAATTGATAGATAGAACACAAAACCCAGAAATGACCTTTGAGATCTAAATACAAAACATGCGACATTTAAGCACATGGCTTTGTTCAGTGACTATCACGCAAATCCTCCAAACCATAAACGGCATTTAATAAGAATTAAATGAAGCGCTAAAAGAAAATTTACAGGGAGCACCGCTCATACAAGAGAGGGCTTTCCCTCAAAGACACACTCGTTATAGCAAAACTATAACTGAACATGGCTAAAAACACGCGAGTGGGAGTCGCGCAGGCCTATCTTCTTTCCTTTTTACACTGAACAACTTCAGTGTAAACCTACAACCTAAATTGGAATGGTTTAAGAATCGTACATGTCTGCTAAACTTTAAACTATATTGAAAATTCGATAGGCTATATATATGAACTGAAACAGTTCAGTTTTTAATTTGCTTTGCACAATCGTGAAATGAAGTGCTCCAGTTAACTCGAGTTAATAGCCTATATCGACTGGTTCAAGCGGATGTTCGCTTAGTATATCATTCCGATTTAGATTACAATTACATTGAAGTCGTTAGGTCACCGTTGTTCAGATTGGACCGTTCAGGGCATGTTTACAAGGTGGTTGGGCGACCCATCGGCAACTCTATTTCGCGGGATAATTTGTTTCTAGGTCACAACGTCAAAGTGTAAGCGGCCGTTCAAATTGGGAAGGCTCTAGTTAGGCGAAATACTAGTTGCGGAACCGTGAAGTATAAGCCTTCCTTATATGACTTTGCAAACATAGTTTTAGTGGACAAGCATTAGCCTTTTCTTGTTATGATTGCTATCTAATTACATAGATATGTTTAAAGTTAGATGATTTTTTTGTAAATTGGGAACTATTTAGGTTAACAGACATATTTACCATGCTTAATTGAGTTAATGGCATGTTTGGTGTTATATTCGAAATACATTTGAGTAGCAATACACTGAGGTTAACTCAAGAGAACACAAAATTTAGAGAGATTATCTCCTCACTCGCACGTCTCTTTTTACCTTTTGGTTGAGACACATTAAGTATATTGATTTATATTTACGAGTTTTATAATAACATCCTTATATTTTGCATGCTTTAGAGTACTTTAACATTTTACATTCAGTGATTATGAGTCATTAAGAGTGATTACGTTTTAAAAAAAGAAAACATTTTATGGAGTTTAATAACGCAACGTGATATGTACCACACGTGAAAGAACTATCAGCCTGATTCACGTAATCAAATATTTAGAACTTAAGTCTGTCTAACTTTCATCTGTTCCTATTTTGATCGGACAGCCAGCAAGAACTTTGGATCCCTTGGGTTCCAACAAGAACACTAAGCTATTTCTCTTAAGGTGTTTACGAGTATTCAGTAAGTTAATATCTTTCTTTATGTCAGCTCCCACAAAAGCTCTGTCAATACAGATCACGTTCCATGAAGGACATGAACGTACAACAAGCGCGGTGATTGGTATTCAAATGATTTATACGCATTTCTCCGTGAAGTTTTAACATGATTTAATTTTGGGTAACCGCCATCGCTATGTACTTGAAGATGACGCGCATTATGAACCAATCACAGCGCTCTGTGTGGATGTGCGCGCCGCGTTGTTAAACAAGCAAAGCGTTTGAGAGTTCAGTTGTCAACATCCATTAAAGCTCCTAAAGACGAAAACGAGTTCCTGTCTTTCACGAAACCAAGCCGAAAACTATTCCTCGTCTTGTTTTACCTTGGAAAAATATTGCTCTTGCCCCTAAGAGTCATTGAATGCGGGACGTTTCGCTTCTTGTCGCCCATTGGTTGTAGGAAGCGAAACAACTCGCTTCTTTCACCTGGCAAAACAGTTTATTTATTGTGAGAGTGGATGCGAGACGTTTCGCTTCTTGTCGCCCATTGGTTGTTGGAAGCGAAACAACTCGCTTCTTTCACCTGACAAAACTGTTTATTTATTGTGAGTGTGGATGCGAGACGTTTCGCTTCTTGTCGCCCATTGGTTGTAGGAAGCGAAACAACTCGCTTCTTTCACCTGACAAAACTGTTTATTTATTGTGAGTGTGGATGCGAGACGTTTCGCTTCTTGTCGCCCATTGGTTGTTGGAAGCGAAACAACTCGCTTCTTTCACCTGACAAAACTGTTTATTTATTGCGAGTGTGGATGCGAGACATTTCGCTTCTTGTCGCCCATTGGTTGTTGGAAGCGAAACAACTCGCTTCTTTCACCTGACAAAACTGTTTATTTATTGTGAGTGTGGATGCGAGACGTTTCGCTTTTTGTCGCCTATTGGTTGTTGGAAGCGAAACAACTCGCTTCTTTCACCCGACAAAACTGTTTATTTATTGTGAGTGTGGATGCGAGACGTTTCGCTTCTATCGCCATAAGCAGTGGAAGCGGGACATTTCGCTTCCACGACCACAATAATGGAACGCACGAGTAGCTTCAAAAATCACATTATGTTAGAAGGAATTTTTTCGCATATTATGCCAACCGTTAATTGCCCCTGCCCATTCCATTTGAAGATGAAATCGTGAAGTGACCATTCAGATGAAAGACAAAAGTTAATAAGCAGTACTTAAATCCTGTGGTGTTAGTTATTATAATTGTGCGGCTGTAACTGATATGTCGGTGAAAGAAATCCTTAAGTGTAACCATTCAAATGAAGTGTGGCCACTCAAATGAATAATTATTAGTAATGCTAACATTTTCGCAATGCTTGCCTTTAAATCACCTATGATACGTTACTTTTGTTCAAGAGCAACCTCTACAGATTGGAATACAATTTCAAAACGTGACACAAACCTTCACACATTTCCTGTATCTTCTCCCTATAAGCACTGTGTCCTTGATCATCCACAAATGAACACAGAAACTGTTTAAGTCCGTTCTTGATCTCCAGTCGAGGAGCTTGCATGGAGACCCACTCACGCACGGAATTTCCTTTCATATCCTCAAGGTTTTCTATACTTTTGATGAGCTACAAAAACAAGAATTGAATTAATCAAGAGACGAAGCAAAGTACAAATTATGTAACAGTCAGACCACATGCAGTTAATGTTTAACTCTCTATATAGTGTAGCATCAGGCAATTTCAAGACAGTGTTGCTACTCTTCTGTGTATGTGTACCCTGTGAGTAGAGAAAAGAAGATCAAAGGGATCTCTGCTTGCAGGGTATTAGGTGGGATGCAATTCCATGGATCACAGGGTTACCCCCAGTAGTAGGTTGCTGGCACCCATTTATACAACTGGGTGAAGAGAGACAATATGGAGCAAAGTTTCTTGTCTAAGTTAAGGAAACAACATGAACATGCAAAAACCAACCTATCTTGAACCATTCATATTTCAGTGGCCATGACTTCATATTAAAACTTTGTTCCACTAACTTTTATACTACTACAACTCCAAACATTTCAATTTTTTCTTCTCGGACTATTGTTTAATCAATTCCTACTTTTTTTTTCAGATACTGAATGAGAATTAAAAATTTAAGTGTATTAAGTCGTTATCTAAGTTCTAGTGAGTCTCCTGTACATACCTCATCTTCATCCTGTATATCTCCATCTGCGGCTCTTTGTGCAAGCCAAAGACGATGTCTTGGCTGCTCCTCATCCTCCTCATCTGTTTCATCTTAAAAAAAAAACATATAAATTTACAGCAGGTGTCAATTCCTAGATTTAACTCTGTATCACACTGTTGCCATGCCAGGAAAGCCACAATAGGATGACAACCATCATCGAACATTACCGCAATCTCCGTAGACACACAACGCAAGTGCTTCCCCAGTCTGCACTCAGACCATGCAGTTTCATTTGACCCGTCATTATTGCCCACTTGAATAATTTCAATCTGTATTTGATTTCCCTAGCAAAACTTGGTCTTTTTTGTAATTTCTTTGTGTGGCAAAATAATAATAATGAAAAAACACTATCCAAGCATCAATTGCAAATTTTATTATTGCGAACCTGTATAAAGAATAAATTGAATTGAATAATTGACCAAAAAAAAGTGTTTTTCTGCGGATTTGATGACACCATGTAGTATCACATCACATCACATTACAGCATAATAATTATTGTCTAGAAAAAAAATCCTTTTTGAACTGTAGAAAAAAATTCTCATACCATAAAGCAATCCCCTATGAACCCGCCCCCTTGTTGCAGCCTCTTCTCTGTCTCTCTTCCTTATCAGCCGCTCAGCTTCCCGTCGAGCATCTGGGTCCATTTCATCAAATTCCTCGTCATCTAACACTACTGCATCATATACATCAAGTGCGGCAATTGGGCGATAATCCCTTTTAAGTGTCAAAAGTAATATTGTGATTTAGCCAAGTTTTTTTCCAACCCTTTCACAACCAGACAGGCTTTCAGCCAGAAATTTAAAACTGGACATCCAAGGAGCATGTTTCCAAAAGGTTGTGATCCACACTGGGACACCTGGATATACCCTTCTGACTAAAATTTTAAAATTATCCAGAAATTATAAATGCCCCCTTCTTTGTATTGATACATATGTGATCGGTATTTTAGAAGGATTTGACTAAGTATAAATACACATCATTCTTAAATATACAATAAATGAGAGTTTTTTCCTAGAGGGGAATATGTTATGAAAAATCAAAAACAAAAAATGGCAATTTTATCTGTAGAAAAAAAATAGAGAAATGCTTCATGTTGGGGTTATCTCAGCTGCAGGTATACAGTACCGCCTGAAACTATTGGACCATTTGCCGCGATTTTGCCTCAGTCGTTTTGATCTGTGGTTTCACCTCGGCAAAACACGGTTGGGTTTGAAAAGGCTATCGTTCGCTTTGTTTCATGTTGGTTCATGTGGTTTCACTAAATTAATGGAAGAAATCAGAAATTCCCTCACTTGTTGCAAAATTTTCCCCGACCTCAGAAACAAATGTTTTTCCCGAAGCTTAACAATGCTGTGTAGCTTATTCTACAGCTGTCCCTTGTACTTGAGGATTATTGTTTGGGAGGTAAGCAGATGTATCCATATAATGCAGCTCAGTCCACAGATGCACGAGAGCCTTATCATTATAGCCAATATGAAGGTGGGGGGGGGGGGGGGGGAGGTTAATCCTTTAATAACCCTTAAAACTCCTAACAGAGATCAGCATCAAATTTTGCCTTGTAATGTCAGTACTTATTCAACTCCTGAGGTCACGGGAGTTAATAATATGATCACCTAAGGTGAATTTTCTTGATATTTAAAAAACGTCTCGCCAGTACTTTTATAAGAAAAGTATGGAGACAAGATAGGAGAATTTGTTCTTTGATGACTTACTGTTCCATCCTGTCACCAAACAACTCCTCTCCTTCTTCTTCCTCAACAGCATTTTCGTTTCCAAGAACTGCATCAGTTTCATCCTCAAAGGGTGGAAGATCTCTTCCTGGACTGGAAGTCAGTCCATCCGTCCGCTGAGGACTGCTAGGCACGCCAAGACTACTCGAAGATTCCTAAACCAGGGAAATTATATGGCTCAAAATAAAATATATTAAATGACAATTTCACGTACCGTAGTTTAAACTTGAACAGGTAAAGCAGGTTTTAAGACCCGATTATTACTACTTGTGTTCTCGGAAGGGTCATTCGTTTTAATTGTAATTTCACCTTACGATCGATTCTGAAAGTTGTACAACTTAGCAAGAAATTGACAAGTTCGATTCACGGTACGTGTACATTGCACACAGCGCAGACTGCTTAACAGCGCGATAAAATCACCGTGAAGGTAGATTCTGATCTCTCACATTTCTTAAACAGCGACAATTTATAGAACACTAAGCTAATCTCGGTTAAATAGACCAGCACATAAAATTAAGCTTCGAATAACCTTAGATTATGCACTCGATCGATCGATCGAATTAATATTTTTCTGAAAGACAAGGTGTGCATTTTGGACCTCAAAATCGATCAACAGGCAAAAATATTGAAATTCTACACAGAAAACACTGACGATGTGATCATTCACTTGTTGATATGCAGGTAATGCTTTTAGTTCATAAATATCGGAGCAAATTCTACGAAAATACACCGCACAACTTACCGCCATGCTTTCTTCGTCGGCTGATCTGTTCACGTGACACAATTTTCCCGCGTTTTTCCTATAATTGTGAAAACGAGGCTCCATCGATCAGCTGACTTATTTAGCACCTTGAGAACAAACAGTACCCAGGGGTACTCCCAGGGGTTCGTTTCTTAACTATCGAAGCTTAGAGTTCTTGGGCTCGCGCTCGAGCGCAAACGACACTTTCTTTTTTAAATAATCCGTTTGTATGGACTGCGGAGTTACGGATGTTCGCGAAAACTGCTTTTTAAATATGTTAAATTAAAATAATATATCTATTTAGCCAAGCCTAAGAGCAGAGCTCCACAATTCCTTTTTAAAGGCATTTTTGTGTCTTACTGAGTCTGCTTATCGTATCAACGTAATAACCTTACAAATTTCTCATCCTTTCTGGAGTTATATATACTTTCAGTGCATATGCAGCAAACTGCTTACCACCAATAACAATTACAACGTTTATAACTTGGATTAGTTAAAGTTGTAACGGAAGACACCGAGAGCAAAATTACTCACTTCCTGTTTCGTAACTGAAAGCGGCGAAAATAATTCCTCCTGATTGGTTAAGACGCCATTTCTCATTTAGTTGGTTTCTTCATTTTGTGTCCAACAACAACGAACTCTTAATTTCAGTTTCTTTGAAGTTCAAATTTTTAAGCCGAGTTGTTTGTCCCTAAAATACATGGAAATCAAGTGCTGCAGCTATGAAGGAAATTCCGGATCTAAAGTTGAATTTTCGTGTCTTACAAAACAATCTTAGATCGGATTTGTTTGGTTGAAAATCTGAAATCAGTCATGGCGACCAAACGCTTTAACCTCGCTACTTCTTCTTCCAAAGAACGAAAACGGAGTATAACAGTGTCCTTTGATGGGAGAAAGGAGCAGGTCAAATCATAGTTGGTAGAGCAACTATGGTCAAATTTAGTGGAAGAAATTACCCTGCAAATTTGTTTTTTGGATCCACACGCGCGCACCGGAACTCTGCCAAAGAAAAAGCAAGATCGATTTAGAGGTCAAATAAATATATTTGTTTCCAAAAGGCATGGCCTTTCTAACCTTTCTACTAACCGTAAAATCTGCCTATCTCTTTTATTATATTATTCAGTGTCGGGCAATTTATTGCTGATTATGGTCCTCTGGTTGTTCTTACAAGGGAAATCAGCAAGATTTGACAATATTTCTTGATTTTTGTTTAATAAAACAATTATTCCACTCGCGCTTGTTGGATATAAGACGATTTTAGCATACCTAAGTGACCAACTATCGCGTAGCGCGCAATCTGATTGGCTACACAGGTGCCGTCTATCGATCGATAGACGGCAGTTTGTCAGAGCGCGCGCGATTTAGCATGCATCATTGCACAAATATATCAAAATTAATGAAATAACAAGATTTTTTTGCTTGATAGATCGATCACTGAGGGATGCTAAAACAATTAGACGGCTCGCTCTCGGTTTCTATCGCCTTTGATAGTTGGCTCGGGGCTTCGCCCCTCGCCAACTATCAGCCGATAGAAACCTCGAGCTCGCCGTCTAATTGTTAAATAGCTGAAATCGGCGCTACTGTCTATCTATCATTTCTTATCCAACGCGCGCTCGTAGAATAAAGGTTAATTACTCATCAGACAAGAAACATTTTTGACAAATTATTCTACAGTGTGTTTCCAGTAAAAGTGTTTTTCATATTCGCCATTTTTTGAGGAAACATAAGAGATTATTGGAAGACCTATTCTTATTTGTACAACTGGTGCTTTAGCTTCCATTCTTTTCATTTTAAGATCTTCGTTTTTATTTCGGACTATGCCGTGACCAGGAAATGATCTTCAACCTTTTGGTCCTGTTGTTTTCCTTTAGGCTTCTTGCTGCATTAAAAAGAACGGCAATTGCAAAGGATCGGAATAATGAAAAAATGCTAATTTAATAGCCCATTAATGAGTTTCTGTGAACCTTATTGTGAAAGCGTGACTAAGTAAGTGCAAAGTTTTTCATGTGAAAATTAGTTTTGTTTGCATATGAATGGAAACTTGCAGTTAGCTTCCCTTTGTAATGAGGTTCAAAGAAACTCGGAAATGGACTATCATAACAAAATTGCGTTCAACGTAGAAAGAACGCACTCCTAATACAGATTGGAGTCGAGATTGTGTGGGACAACGTTGATTGAATGAATGGATCTTGGGACGCGTATCTGGCATCGCCCGCAGATTTTACAGGAGCGGATGACATCATCACAACTTGACAAAGGAGAGAGAGCCTGGTGACATCGAATGCACTCCCTGATCTTTGATTATTACTAGTCATATGATTATAATAACAACACAGTAAAGGAATATTAAAAGCAGCTTACCTCAGAAATGTCTCCTTCTTGGCTTCTTTTGCTGTTGCTCCTCTCCTCTTCTGAGCAGAGAAACTCCCTTTTCTTAAAATATACTTCTATCACTTGGGCCTACTCGGCATCTACGCTATAATTATCACAGCCAGTTATTCCTACGCCTGACTGTAAGAATCCTACGTTCCATATTTCATAGAATCATTCTTTGTCCTGCTCAAGTATAGGTCCTGCTTTCTTACACATGGTTTCGTATTTTGAAACACACGTGGGGTATAGGCGAGGACGACAAATGCCAAACAAAGGACACAGGCCTGGGGCGGATGCAGAAAATCTAGAAAGGGGAGGGCGAAGAAATTGGGGCGAGAGCGCAACTCAACCCCTCTCCTCCCTCACCCCCCTCCCTCCCCCCCCCCCTTAAAGTTTAAGCATAAATTCCAACCGAGAGAAACGGGAGGATCTCCGAGGATCGAGGGCTATTTTTGTACCCCTGGCCCTAGTTGTACAACGAACGGATATGTTTATCCAGCGAATACACCGTGTTCGTATTCTCGGTATTGAACTGGAACTAGCTTGCACACGAGGCTTACTTGTGCGGGGAAATCTTTTCACATGCAAATAGTTTCTAATGTATTACCCCGAATGAGCCTCCATTGCAAGCTCGATCCAGTTCAATACCGAGAATACGAATATGGTCTATTAAATATGGATTGGTTCAAGCACATTTTATCCTCTGGATAGCGATTTATCCACTAGATAGAGTTATTCGTTTTTTGAACACCTGGGGCCCCGGTCTATATGTTTGGCTTACCCACTCGCCGCAATGTTCCTCGTTGGAGTTCGACCAAAACGTTTTTAAAGAAGGTACGCTGTGATTAACAGAGAGACAAGACATAAATTTGAAGACGTAGATAGCAAGACTTCTGAAGAGTACAGCCGATATTACGGCGAAGGCCGTTTAATTTTCTACTGTTGTTGGAGTGGAAAGCTAAATTAAAAGCTAGCCTTAGAGAGGTAAGCAGAGAAGTTGTTACAAACTTTAATATTTTTTATTGCTTGCTACCAATCGTAGAGGCAGTAACTACAGTTACATTACATGCAGAGTCACGCACTTGCATTAAACTCAGTCACCGGTCAGTGTCCACCATTTGTCGCGTCTAACCGATTATATCATAGGCAAAGAAAAACGCCAATCATAGGCCGCTTTCCATTTTTCAGGACTGTCCAGCCAGACCGGTGAGTTTGTAAACAGATTGCACCAATTTGAAGGATAAGTTTTGTCCTAGTCCTTCGAATTTCTTTAAAGATAGCACGCATTATTTTCAGACTGATTATTTTTCAAGATTTTGCAGCACCATTCTTTCAAAATGACACATTCGATTTACAGACTGGACGGTGTGGCCAGCCAGTTCTGGCAAATGGAAAGCACTCATAGTGACTTACTTAATTTGCAGCGCAACTATTCTTATCTAAGAAGTACAAGAATCAACGACTCGACATGTCGGCTTATACCCGCGATAAATACTCGTACTCTTAGAAATACTTGTTCCACTAAAATAAGCGTTTTGAGTGCAACCGTAAAATGTCCGGTCTGGCCAAACTAGACTTGACAAATGGTAAACGCGCTCTACGTGTAAACACATCTACATTTACTCAACTATGAACTTAAAAAATTAACTGCTGAGTACTCAGGTTTACAGAGGTCATCCTTGTGAAATTTCTTATAGATTAAGCACCACGTCTACGGCAAACGGCGAAAGACCATATTTACCCTACATTTGCCACTTGCTTCTTTCAGTTTCTAGAAAGCAGCGAGTAGTCTTGCGTTAGCATGAAAGGCCAGAATTATTTTGCACTATTTACATCTATCAATTCATTTTGTTTTTCAAGAGAACGTAAACGCGAATCTCACGTTAAATTGCTGTTTGCCGTAAACGCCGTGTTTAATCTCTCTTATCTTTCCAGGAAAGTCCAGTTCAGAAAGTCCTCTTTCTGTATTGTACTGTAAGGCTAAAGGCTTGAAGAATCAACACAGCTGTTGATTTTTTTTTTTTTTTTGCGTAAAGATGGCGTGGAATACAAAACTTGCCTCTAGGCTTTCACATTTTCTGTTAATTCTCAGAACACAGTTCTGTACAGAACCCGCACAGTTATTTACCATCCAACCTGAGATACGCCCCATTTGTATCATTAAAGCAATAAATCTGTGAATACAAATATGGAATAGATTTGAAAGGCCTCTAACGGCCTATAAACAGACGTTGCGAATGCAGATAACCACAAAACCCACACATGTACAGAGACTAGTTTGACAACTTTTTCTTCGCAGCGTCTCATGTTGTTAAGTTACGTGCGCCAGACTTCCCTTTACGTGTAAACAAACCAGCCCAGTGTTGCAGTACAATTCAGATTTGAAACAGATCACAGTGCAAGAGGTTGGCGTCTTCAAAGTTTTATTCTCTTCTTCATCCTAGGATTACAAGTGTCTTAGCAGAATGAAATTATCTTCGAGTTGCCTTGTATTTATCTCAAAATTGAATGCTTAATAGGCCAATTCAGAGTTACTTTGAACCTATAAAAGCGAGGCTAAGTGCAAAGCTTTTGATATGAAAATTAGTTTCCATTCATAGCCGCAATCAAAACTAGTTTTCATATAGAAAGCTTTGCACTCAGCCTCGCTTTCATTTTGAGGTTCAAAGTAACTCGGAAATGGCTAATTGTATTTAACAAGTTATACTGTGGAACGAATATTTCTATTATGCAGAACAAGATGAAATCAGCTGTTTGGGGTCCAGTGAATAAAATAATCTTCAATTTAACTTGTGCAAAATGTTGTTTTCTTCAAAACATCTTCGAGTCAGAATTCTGATAGGAAAACGTAAATCGTTAGATCAGTGAATACGGATTCACCCCAGGTTTCTGTCGAAAAATATTTCAATTGAAGGTTACAGAAATGAGCTAAATCTATTTGAAACTAATGAGTTGTTTAACAGACCCGACAGCTGAAGTCCCTTGTTCTGTTAAAAAACAAATTGTTCACAAAGATAGGTTGTCCAGCGTACGTCTGGCCATAGCAAAGTTAAGTTTGTTTCGAAATTGTTTGATTGAGATAAACTTAACGACGCACTAAAATACTTTTATTAATTTTGCTTCCTTCACCAAAGGCAAATAGATATTTCTAGTTATAAGAAAAACCCGAAGTAATTGCTCAAATGTTTAATACAAATGTGCAAGATACCGCTTGAGCGAACAGCGTTATTTGCTCTCATTGAAATTTCTCAAAACGAATGAGTTTGCCGCACACGCCAATCAAATATTCCGATAATATCTGTAAAACAAAAGTGTTTTTAATTGTTGCTCTTTGCAGACCTCGCTTCCAATAAATGCGGATAAATATGCTTTTTTTTCTGCGTTTTCTTTTTAACTTTTTGGTCAAATAGAAAAGATAATATGAGTAACATACGAGATCCCAAAGAAGTAACCCAAGTGTTTCTTTCTGGTAACTCGATTTGTAAAAGATGTTTGACCATCCGTCATTTCATCATGAAGGTTGAATAAAACCTCTTTTCTAGCCTTTAGCTGTGATTTATAAATGTTTAGGTGAATTAGTTAAAAGACAAAAATAATTTTTTTTTTGAGAACTCACAAGCAGTGCTTTAATTTGAGTTTGTACCGCGCTCGGAAAAGTTTGTCATAAGAAAATAAGGACACTGTCATATCAAAAATCATCATTATCGCTTTGGCATTTTGGAACTCTGCTCTTCCTCGAAATCTCGCTTTCTTTCTCGGATAAATAGATTTTAACCAACACCGAACTTTACTCAAAATATACCCTGAACTAGTAACAACGCATTCCGCCGAAAAGTGAGGGAGGCTTACCTCATTGACAAGAGTAAAACTTCATCACCAGGTGTTTCAGTGGAAAAATGAACATAAACCCCCTGTATACAGCTATTTCAACTAAAGTTGTTGGATTTTAAGGCCTCAAGATTACACGACAGGGCCAAAAAATAGTATGGGTTACTGTAAATCTTCTAATTGGGCTGTAAATTCGCATTTTTCATTGCCACAGACAGAATACCATAAATATTTGCCACTGTGATTTATTTTCGGCGGGGATGAGCCGTAGCCGAGTTTGGTAATTTTTTCAATAAATTACCAATATCACCTTGTGGTCTTGTCACTTAAGCTTTTCGATAACGTTTACTGAAATAGCTGCGCAAGTGTATGAACACAATCTGCATGATAAGCTCTTGTAAACATATCATGAAAACTGAGTGTATATCTACTCTTGTTAATAATTATATTCTTATGTTGAAATTCTCAGAGCCGTTATTTTCTCTCATTCTAACTTAGGCCCTGAAGAAGACTAGTGGTACTAGTTGAAATATTGTCTGATTAAAATTGACTTCATGCAGCTTAGTGTCAGCCCTGCAAATCAGGTTGTCTTACAAAAGCTTTGTACTAATTGGTGGCCAAGTTCTTTTCTTTTCTTTTTCCTTTACTTTTACTTGACCTTAGCCAACAAGAAACCTGGCTCGTTTAACTTAGTAACGATCTACGGTACACCATTACTAGATCTCATGATTGAAAAGGAACTTTAAAAAATACAGCCATTTCAAATTATACAAGTGTTTAACCTTCTTAAGAGTATATACCGAAAAATATTTCCAATCATTATAAACAAGAAGTTCCACCATATATAAAAGGGCCGGTATTTAAAATGCAAGTTTAGATATCGCAACACGTGACATGTTTATGTAATGTTTTCAATGTCAGCAAAACACTTGATAGACAACAAATAGCAATAAGTTTGACCAGGCCTATTCGTCATGTTTAATTTTCAGATAAACCTCGGTACAATCATGTTACTTGATGGCATTAAGAGCGCAAATTTGAACGTTTTCAAGTTATAGAACGGTCCTGTGAAATCAACAGAGGGGTACCTGATTGATCACCTGGAGCAAGAAAGGCCAGGCCCTTTTATATTGAAACAGCTTGTCAAAATTTGTCTTGTAACCCATGTTAAACAAGGTTTAATGCAGCTTAGCTACGCTTTCAACAGTTAACAAGTAAAATTTGGTTTTCTTTTTGAAATTTTGGTTTTATGTGCTGTTGGAGAACAAGTTTAAGACAGTAACAAAAACTCGACAAAATAAATTATAATACTTGCTTATAATAAAATACTACCTGCCAAGGATGTGAAAATGATTCAGAATTATGGTTTCTTTACTACTTTTGCGCAGGTCAATTCTTGGTAAATCCTGGACGCTCTGCAAAAATGAAACAAAAAAATGTAAAACCTGCGAGATAATCTATTGAGAAACATATTATAGTGCTAACGACCTGCTTCATGACATGTGCTGTTACATTTTAGATTTGATTAAATCCAGTAGTATAACCAACTTGTTATGACCTTTCAAAGAAATTCTGGCCAAGGGAAAAAGTGAAGAAAGAGATTCACTAAGAAATGAATACCTATTTGAACAAATTGGGAAAACGAGGCAGGAAAATTATTTTTTTTTCTTGACATCCTGGAAATGATTCTACGAATGAATGGAAAAGTCTCTCTCACAATTTGGACGTTTTCTTCCATCATTGGTCAAGCGCTTGGTAGATAAAGGTTTCTGAAACCAATGCTGTGACCTTAATGAAAATCCAACCTCTCCGAAGAGGTCATTGTCGACCCTCATTTCGTATTCGGGAGAATAAGTAGTTTAACAAAATTTGGCATAGAAAAGCCAAAAACAGTTTCTTCGCCCCATTAGTCGTTTAAGCTAGAAACATTTTACATACGAGAGACACATATCATTAGTTTAGAATTGTAAACAAAATTTACTTACCTTTTTTATATCTTGCCATCAAATTCAAACGTGACGTCATCACCAATCAGTAAAAATGGGGCCCAGTGTCTCATAGAAGAGAACTTCTTGGAGTCTCGCAGAGATTTCATAGCCTGGTGAAGGGCTATACTGGTGCTTTGTCCTTCCCTTAGCTGTTCATAGAAACTCTTCATGAACTCCATGGTAGCGTTGTCATCAATTGCCCAGAGAGCCACTAAAACAGAACGAGCTCCAGCGCACAAGAAGGCCCTTGCCAAACCCACCACACCTTCAGATTTTAAGACTTCCCCTCGACCACTGTGACAGCAACTTAACACCACAAGGCTAGCTCGGAGGTGAACCGCTTGTACATCTGACATGTTCAGTATGAAATCCTTCTCCTCAGGCAATTCGGATGTCCAACCAGGATTTGGGGCCAGGGCAATTTCGCCTGTTTCCTCTCGCCCATGGGCAGCAATGTGGACCAAACCAACTGACGTCGTTCGTTTTAACACTTCCGCCTTGGTCGCCTCTTTTCCGGTAAGAGGCGAAGTCTTGAGGATTCCTCCAATCATTTCTACTTCCTTTTTGGCGTATGGTAACGGTGATAAAGGTATTGGAACTTTTTCGACGCATGGATCTCCCACTAACAGCACACCAGATTTACTGTGGAAGTCCTTGGGTGAACTTGTAATTAGCTTTAAGCTCGTGAGCGAGGGAACGGTGCGAATCCTTATATCTTCACTCAGTGCTGCCCACGGAGCCAAGCACAACGAACCATCTGCGACAATGACCAACTCGTCACCATGAAGCACATCTGCAATGGGACTAATAATTACATCATACAATGGCTGTAAGGCGTTGTTGGTGCAGTATGCTGATTCGCCTGTTGAATTTTTGTCTTCTCTGGTGAATGGGGGGTCACCAGTGAGCTCATCTATTGTACGATTTTCACATCTAACACCAACACCAGCTCCAATTTTTTCTAAAGCTGTCTCCAGTAAAGTACTGACGGGATCGTCAAGCGCAGGCTGACCCTCTATTTCCCCTTGTCTAAATACCACTTCATTTCCTTTTCCAAGAACCCAGATATTAATTCTGTTCTTCTCCGTTGCCAGAAAAACTGTTTGTGTGCGTGACACTCGTGAGATATAGGAGATTGTGTCTCTAGCGTCACATGACAGTGGCAACAATCCTGTAAAGCCATATTGCATCATTAACATATCAATCAAAGCCTGAGCTCGTCCTTGCTCAGCAGCACACAAAGCCTCGTCATTCTTTCTTATTTTTAATAGACATCTCCAAAGAGCAGTGTAAGAATTGTGATAGAGTTCGCGAAAGCTTGTTTTCCATGAATCTTCAGAGTGAAGAAGAGCCCTTATGGTATCAAGAAGTGTCACGCTTGTCCTGTAACTATCTACGGCCTCACTATAAACAGCCAAAGATTGGAACACACAACCTAAGGAATGATGTAAAATTGCTTCAGAAACTTTACTGCCCACGTCCTTGGCAATCTGTAAACCTTTCTGATGGTATTGTATGGCTTGTTGGAAGTCACCAAGGGATTGATAAGCATTGCCGAGATTGCCATAGGCATCTCCTTCTCCTGCACGGTCACCAAGGCCTTTGGCAATCTGTAAATGTTTCTGATGGTACTGTATGGCTTGTGGGAAGTCACCAAGTGATTGATAAGCATTGCCGAGATTGCCATAGGCACCTCCTTCTCCTGCACGGTCACCCACGTCCTTGGCAATCTGTAAATCATTCTGATGGTACTGTATTGCTTGTTGGAAGTCACAAAGTGATTGATAAGCATTGCCGAGATTGCCATAGGCACGTCCTTCTCCTGCACGGTCACCTAGGTCTTTGGCAATCTGTAAACGTTTCTGATGGTACTGTATGGCTTGCAGGAAGTCACCAAGTGATTGATAAGCATTGCCGAGATTGCCATAAGCACGTCCTTCTCCTGCACGGTCACCTAGGTCTTTGGCAATCTGTAAACGTTTCTGATGGTACTGTATGGCTTGTTGGAAGTCACCAAGGGATTCATAAGCATTGCCGAGATTGCCATAGGCACTTCCTTCTCCTGCACGGTCACCCAGGTCCTTTGCAATTTGTAAATATTTCTGATGGTACTGTATGGCTTGTTGGAAGTCACCAAGTGAGCGATAAGCATTGCCGAGACTGCCATAAGCACGTCCTTTTCCTGCACGGTTACCTAGGTCTTTGGCAATCTGTAAATGTTTCTGATGGTACTGTATGGCTTGTTGGAAGTCACCAAGTGATTGATAAGCATTGCCGAGATTGCCATAGGCACGTCCTTCTCCATCACGGTCACCCACGTCTTTGGTAATCTGTAAACATTTCTGATGGTACTGTATGGCTTGTTGGAAGTCACCAAGTGATTGATAAGCATTGCCGAGATTGCCATAGGCACGTCCTACTCCATCACGGTCACCCACGTATTTGGCAATCTGTAAATGTTTCTGATGGTACTGTATGGCTTGCTGGAAGTCACCAAGTGATTGATAAGCATTGCCGAGATTGCCATAAGCACGTCCTTCTCCTGCACGGTCACCTAGGTCTTTGGCAATCTGTAAACGTTTCTGATGGTACTGTATGGCTTGTTGGAAGTCACCAAGTGATTGACAAGCATTGCCGAGACTGCCATAGGCACGTCCTTCTCCTGCACGATCACCCAAGTCTTTGGCAATCTGTAAATGTTTCTGATGGTACTGTATGGCTTGTTGGAAGTTACCAAGTGATTGATAAGCATTGCCGAGATTGCCATAGGCACCTCCTTCTCCTGCACGGTCACCTAGGTCTTTGGCAATCTGTAAACGTTTCTGATGGTACTGTATGGCTTGTTGGAAGTCACCAAGTGATTGACAAGCATTGCCGAGACTGCCATAGGCACGTCCTTCTCCTGCACGATCAGCCAAGTCTTTGGCAATCTGTAAATGTTTCTGATGGTACTGTATGGCTTGTTGGAAGTTACCAAGTGATTGATAAGCATTGCCGAGATTGCCATAGGCACGTCCTTCTCCTGCACGGTCACCTAGGTCCTTGGCAATCTGTAAACGTTTCTGATGGTACTGTATGGCTTGTTGGAAGTCACCAAGTGATTGATAAGCATTGCCGAGATTGCCATAGGCACGTCCTTCTCCATCACGGTCACCCACGTCTTTGGCAATCTGTAAATGTTTCGTATGGTATTGTATGGCTTGCAGGAAGTCACCAAGTGATTGATAAGCATTGCCGAGATTGCCATAGGCACCTCCTTCTCCTGCACGGTCACCCAGGTGTTTGGCAATCTGTAAACATTTCTGATGGTACTGTATGGCTTGTTGGAAGTCACCAAGTGAATCATAAGCATTGCCGAGATTGCCATAGGCACGTCCTTCTCCATTACGGTCACCCACGTATTTGGCAATCTGTAAATGTTCCTGATGGTACTGTATGGCTTGCTGGAAGTCACCAAGTGATTGATAAGCATTGCCGAGATTGCCATAGGCACCTCCTTCTCCTGCACGGTCACCCAGGTCTTTGGCAATCTTTAAATGTTTCTGATGGTACTCTATTGCTTGTTGGAAGTCACAAAGTGATTGATAAGCATTGCCGAGATTGCAAGAGGCACGTCCTTCTCCTGAACAGTCACCCAGGTCTTTGGCAATCTGTAAATGTTTTTGATGGTACTGTATGGCTTGTTGGAAGTCATTAAGTGATTGATAAGCATTGCCGAGATTGCCATAGGCACATTCTTCTCCTGCTCGGTCACCCAGGTCTTTGGCAATCTGTAAACGTTTCTGATGGCACTGTATGGCTTGTTGGAGGTCACTAAGTAATTGATAAGCATTGCCGATATTGCCATAGGCACGTCCCTCATCTGTCCGGTGGCCCATTTGCTGGGCAGGGCGGAGAACATTTTGGAGTAACTTTATAATGTTTTCGTGTATTTTGGCCATTGGTACGAATTGGGTCCGGCTCTGCGTTATTCCTTTTTCAAGGAGAAAGGAAAAGTTTAGAGCGTTAAAAACTACGTGAAAATAAGTGGTGAAGGAATGTGCCAATTATTGGAAAATGGCGATTAAAGAGGCAAAGGCTCTGAATTAATCAAAGGCTCCTGTGAGCCAAGTCGTGAATGCAGAAGTGAATAGTGGTAGCCATAAAGCGGTACTCGCATAAAACTACGATACAAGGATTTGCGGACGCCATGCGGCCTTGTGGAATTCGTTATGTATATATATTAAAGTAGACATGCTCTCTGATTCTTTCCGATACGCGAAGCAACGCAAAGGTGGACTTGTGTTTTTTTTTTTGGTGGTTTAGCGTGGTTGCCAATCGACAAGAAAGCGTCCAGTTTTTCTTTCAAGAACCTCCGTTTTTTATTTCCTTGCGTCGTGTTGTTGCCGAATGAAACTTGATACATGTGATGATTTTGGCTGCCTAGCACGTTACCTAAATCTTGCTGTTTTCAGCATGGTCATAATCTTTTCTACGTTCATACGACAGCTTTTGTCGTGGCTTATAACATCGGGAGAAGGTTTTAACATGTTAAAGATGTTATTTTAACTTTATCCAAGTGAACGTAAATATAGAAATACATCACGCGTTCCGATGCAAATTTTGATTGTTTACATTTTTTCTTTCGATCTTATCGCTCAAACTGGACCCTCAATGAATTTTATTGCGGCTTTTGTCTTGGCGAATTTCATCCGCTAGTTGCAAGGACATGTGTTTGTATACACAAGATTACGCCGAGTTGTCATTTTTCATCAATAAAAATAGAAAAACACAGAAAGCTTTCCTAAATAAAAAATTTATTCTGATAGGTCTTTTTACAGGCCTAAGAAGTAAAAGCGTATACGTTTTCGTCGCAAGGCGACTTGCAAGCGATTTCATGTCAATTTTGAAGCGAATTTATCGGAGCAGGTTTTTGAAACATTTTGGAAGAACTGTTCGCGAATACGAAAAATTTGTCTATTATAACAGTATTTTAGTACAAATTCACGATCAAACCTGTAAATATTTGTATTTTTAGAAACACGCGGATTAAAGGTTGATTTGAAATCATTTAGTCGCCGTTGATTTCCGCTGTTTAAACTATCAAGCATCCCTTAGAAGTTCCTCTTTTGATTGACCGTTTCCAAGAGGTGTGTTTCCCTTCCGAAAACGCAAAATTGGCTAATTTCGACAAGCGCCAGAGTGAAATTCCGCTACATTACTATCACTCATTCACTGTGCATGCCTGAAAGTTAATAACCCACCAACCAATTGAAAACCCTATCATCGCTATAACTCGTTCATTGCGCAGGCGCGCATTCACGAGTTAAAAAGGAAAAATGTAAAGTAAAAAAAAAATGTAACGTAAAAAAAAATTGTTGAAGCAAAGAACAGTAAATATCAAGGATAGCCTTATAAAATCTCGACGTTTCGACGTCATCATGACGTCATTACCAAGAGAAGGATAATTATTTACATATTGCGAGAAGATCTTTGAAAGTAGAAATCAAAGGCTCGTGAATGCAGATGACACATAGTAATTGAAATTTAGACAGCTACGGAAACTTACTTGAAAGCTAAAAGAAATTATATCTTTGCCCGATTATGTAACGAAAAAAAACCATTTTTGTCCTATAAAAATGATTGTCAAATTATTCTTTACAGATTCTGATGCGCCGATTAAAAAAAATCACGTGTTTTTTTTCAAAGTTCATAGAAGCACGCCATGTGCAGCTACGTCATGCAAATTCGTGTCCTATAGTCCGGGGTTACTGGATTTTGCGATCGGGCTAGTGGATTCTGACCATCACTTGCCCGATGGGCAAGTGAAGATTTTTTGGGAATTAAAATTACAAAATTACTGTAGGGCATACTTTTTTTAACTTCCAGGTAGATTTGTGTTTTCCAAGCCGATCTCACAAAGGGAAATCTGTTCAACAAAGTATCGCATTACATTTCATGCCCGACATAAATGCGTGAAATTTTTCCTTTGGAGTTCAGTCCACGCAATCCTTACGTAAAAATAATGAAATATGACAAGTTCTTGCTAAATAAGAATTATTTATCGACCGCGTCCTTTTGCTTTCCCATAAATTACCAGTTGTAAATTTCGAAAATGAAACATTTTTTGCCTTTGAAACCTCTATGAAAGCTGACAAGATCTTAAAGTGTTCATTTCACCAGAAATTTGCATAATTTTGTTTACGACGTCACTGATGCGTGACATGGCACGTTCCGCTTTCGCGTGAAAACTGACAGCAAAACTAGTTTTTTTTAGCAAACTAATCTACTTGATGTAATACTTTTGTATGAAAAGGAAAAATATGATGAAAGATGTCGAGTTTTCATGTATGCTAAAAGTTATGATTAGCAGTGAACATTTCAGTTAATAAAAGTGCTTCTTTCAGCTGAAGACATTTTCTGGCGGGAAATATTTTTTGGTGGCAAAATTTCAAGTTGCGCAACGCAATATCACGCATTCTTTCTGCCTAAAACGATTCAGTTAGTTCAATTGCGAAGGGACGATAGGTTAAAAAAATTAAATTTAATTTAAATTAAATTATTTTTTAATTAAATTATTTCTAAATTAAATTATTTTTAATTCTTAAAAGACACCGCAGTTTGTGGAAAAAAAAAACAAAAAAAACCTATAACTTTGCTCAGATTCAACGAAAAATCTCCATTCTTACACTAAAATGATTGTCAAATTATTCTCTAAAAAATGAATAAGAGAATTCTGATGCGTCGTGAAAAAAATTTTCACGTTTTTTTTTTTTTCACTTATTGAGTTTACGACCCCGGACTCTGTGAAAAACTGAAAAAACTTGTAACTTTGCTCAGTTTAACAAAAAATCTCCATTCTTGCACTAAATGATCGTCAAATTATTCTCTACATATTGAATAAGAAAATCCTGATGCGCCGTGAACAATAAATGTTCGCGTTTTTTTCCACTAATTGAATTTAAAACTCATTCACTGTGCACGCCCGAAAGTTCACGACAGAACCGACCAACCAACCAACCAGGTCAACAGTGAGCTATCGCTATGACTCGTTCATTGCGCATGCGCGCATTCACGAGTTAAAAATCAACATAACGTTACTTTTTTACGTTAAAAGGGTTTTCTCGCAATATTTGAATAATTATCCTTCTCTTGATATTGGCGTCATGACGACGTCGAAACGTCAAGATTTTGTAAGTTCATCCTTTATATTTACAGTTTAAATGTAAGAGAAGGCAGAATTGGATATCTGATGAAGGAATTCACAGGCGTGGGCATCGTTTACCTTCTTTCCTTTTTTCTACTCTAGATGCTTTTGTGTTTATATTAAGGACGTGTGCATGTTTTAGGGAGAATAATTTTTTTAAAAAGAAATCATTTTAAGAAATGACAGTTTTATCGAATGATGTCTGTTATTTTAGATAAAGTTTATTGTAATTCTCAACGAGGTAGGTAAGGTAAGAGAAAGAACGTAAAGAAATGGGGCTAACAACAACAACAAAATGATATCAGAACAATAGTAATAGTCACTTAAAAAATGCTTTTAAATGCAGAAGACTGACTCGCCTATGATAAGGAAGTGCGACGGTCAATGGGATGAAAAAGGTCTTGTGGTTTTATTTCAGACTGAAGGTCTCATGCAAAGAGATGTTGTTTAGCCAGACCTCCCGATAGATTTATCAGCTCACAGATCCGTGTTTAAATATGGTTGGTCATAAAAGTCACCTAGAAATTGCTGTGTGTTTTAAAAGCAGCAGCGTAGTATGGGAGAAAATACAAGTTCCAGTCGAATGATTTCGAGGGAGGTGGGGGGAGTAAGAATGGAAAAAGATCGTCCAGGGTCGAGAAGAAGGGTTCTTGTTTGTGAACAGCAAGGGCATTTTAAAGATATAAAATTTCCATCACCAGAAGCGAGTATAGGTGGACCTCGCTGTTCTGAAGCATCAACGACCATCAAAGTGCAAATTATGAAGTGGTTCTTCTCCTAGACAATTTACAATTTATTGCCGTTTTAACGAAAACGATTGGCCCTTCGATGGACTGTTGACATTGTTTCATAACAGCAGCAAAACATTTATAACAACAGTTATTTACATGGCAAAACATTTCAAAACATTTCCGCCCGCAAATAGCAGGTGCTAGTCGAGGCGGGCGGAGAAAAGGGGGACAGCAGTCAGTAATAAATTACCTAAATAAATAACATATACAAACGTAAATACATAACATTTACAAAATCAAGCACTTTTAATAAGTAAATTATAAATTATACTAAACTCATTGTAAAACTAAACTAATTTTTTTCTTGAGACTAAACTAAATGAGATTTTCAGTATCGACTTTATAAATTAAACTGTGTATCCTTCCGATAGTTCGCTATTTTTTTAAGCAGTATGGGCGATTCATCATAATAGTCCTCGACCTCTAATAACGAAAATAACATGTCATTGATATGTTTTTTGAAAGCTCTCTTAGGGAGTTGACGAAGTTTATCGCAAAGGGAATTCCAAAGCTTAGCACCGAACCTAGCAAAAGAACCTTGGTTTTTATTCAGTCTCGATGTAGACCACAAAGTAAAATTATTAAATCAAAGGCTCCTGTGAGCCAACTTGTGAATGCAGATGACATATTAGCACCACGAGCCAGAGTTAACCGGATGTGAAAAAATTCGCCAATTCTGGTTGCTAAGGGGTGACGTCACAAATCTGCTTAGCAGCCGTCATCGTATTCGATTTGCGGTGATTTGCGGTTTCACGGTTGGAGCTTGCGGTTACGAAGTCATAGCAGGATGGAATTATTGTTTTATGTTGAAATAAATCTTACCAAGAGCGCAGTGGCATATTGGGAAAAGTAGCTCGTTCTTCCCCTTTCTCATGGACAAGCTATATGGCAACTTATACATACATACATACATACATACATACATACATACATACATACATACATACATACATACATACATACATACATACATACATACATACATACATACATACATACATACATACATACATACATACATACAAACTTTCGACTTTCTTGGAATTGAATTGTGTTCAAGTGAGCCGTTGAGAGAGTTTGTTGTTCTTCGATCGTGCGAATGTAAGACGTAAGTTTCACCGAGCATATTTCATGAGGTAAGGCCAGGTAATCCGTAAGCGGCAAATGTTCGCGGATAAAAATGGCGGGCTTTTAGATCGAAGGTTATACAAAGAAAAAGCTGTCATATGAATCTTTATTCAGCGTTGTGTTAGTCGTCCGTCGCCCCAGTTCCAAAGTAATCAACATAACGATTATTGCATCTGATCAGTCGATTTAATTCGGTCAAGACCAGCGAAGATCACTAAGCAAGGTCTGCTGCGAAATCAAGATCAACTCACCGTTTTGCTTCAAAGATATCGATGTACGAATTACCTGCTCTTTACGGAAAAATTGTTCCAGTATTAACTTCAAGCGTCCATCGAAAAGATGTTATGAACTAAGACGAAGCACTAAAATCCAGTCCCGAATATTATTTTTCTCAAATTGTAGGGCATGGTTTTACGGCTACGGAAACTTCCTTGAAAGCTAAAAAGAAATTATATCTTTGTCCGATTATGTACCGAGAAATAACCATTCTTGTACTATAAAAATGGTTGTCAAATTATTCTCTACAGATTGAATAAGATTATCTGATGCGCCGATTAAAAAAAATTCACGTGTTTTTTTATTCAAAGTTCATAGAAGCACGCCATGTGCAGCTACGTCATGCAAATTCGTGTCCGATAGTCCAGGGCTACTGGATTTTGCGATCGGGCTAGTGCAAGTGAAGGTTTTTTGGGAATTAAAATTACAAAATTACTAAAGGGCATACTTTTTTTAACTTCCAGGTAGATTTGTGTTTTTCAAGCCGATGTCACAAAGGGAAATCTGTTAAACTAAGTATCGCATTGCATTTCATGCCTGACACAAAGGAGTGAAATTTTTCCTTTGGAGTTCAGTCCACGCAATCTTCAAGTAAAAATGATGAAATATGACTAGCTCTTGCTAAATAAGAATTATTTATCGACCGCGTCCTTTTGCTTTCCCATAAATTACCAGTTATAAATTGCGAAAATGAAACATTTTTTTCCCTTTGAAACCACTATGAAAGCTGACAAGATCTAAAAGTGTTCATTTCACCAGAAATTTGCATAATTTTGTTTACGACGTCACTGATGCGTGACATGGCACTTTCCTCTTTCGCGTGAAAACTGAAAGCAAAACTAGTTTTTTTTAGCAAACTAATCCACTTAATGTAATACTTTTGTACGAGAAGGAAAAATATGCTAAAGATGTCGAGTTTTCATGTATGCAAAAAGTTGTGATTAGCAGTGAACTTTTAAGTTAATAAGAGTGCTTCTTTCAGCTGAAGACGTTTTCTGACAGGAAATATTTTTTGGCGGCAAAATTTCAAGTTGCGCAACGCGATATCACGCATTCTTTTTGACTAAGACTATTCAGTTAGTTCAATCGCGAACGGAAGATAGGTTAAAAAATCGGTGAGGCCTACAATAAATAAGGCCACTAGTGTTAAACGTAAAAGCTCTAAAAAGCCTCTTGTTTATTCAAAGTCCATGCCGACAATTACTTTTAAATTAAATTATTTTTTAATTAAATTATTTCTTAATTAAATTATTTTTAATTCTTAAGAGACACCGCACTTTGTGGAAAAAAACGAAAAACCTATAACTTTGCTCAGATTCAACGAAAAATCTCCATTCTTACACTAAAATGATTGTCAAATTATTCTCTACAGAATGAATAAGAGAATTCTGATACGTCGTGAAAAAAATGGTCTTTCTGAAAAACTGAAAAACTTGTAACTTTGCTCATATTTAACGAAAAATCTCCATTCTTGCACTAAATGATCGTCAAATTATTCTCTACATATTGAACAAGAATATCCTGATGCAAGGTGAACAAAAAATGTTCGCGTGTTTCTTCCACTAATTGAATTTAAAACTTATTCAATGCGCACGCCCGAAAGTTAACGACAGAACCAACCAATTAATCAACCAAGCGAACAGTCAGCCACCGCTATAACTCGTTCATTGCGCATGCGCACATTCACGAGTTAGAAAGCAACTTTACAAGGAGTCAAACATTAACTCAGATTTATTAGTGTACATTACTGGAAACATTCTATAAGGTACTTTAAACCATATATATGGTCAAGATTAGACAGCAAAATCAAGGACAAACCTACTCTACATACGGCGTATTAACCTTGTAGATCGTATAATTATAATTGTAGCTCCTGTCTTATTTGTAGTTCTTGACGAAGTTTTGTAATTTTAATTTTTAAATCTTACTTGTTATAAATTTTAGATTTTAGTTAATTATGAATTTATTTATACAACTTATAAATTCTTTTTTTTTTCCTTTTTCCCTAATTATTTTTAGTGTCCCCAATTAGCTGTTTACAAACTAAAGATATCGACACTTAAATAAAGTCGTTGTTGTTGGTGGTGGTGGTGGTGGAGCAGGGCTGCAAATTATACTACAACGGTATATATGTGTATTTACCAAATGAAAGATAACTTCGTATGTTCTATAAATTTATTTTCTAAAATTTATTTTCTAAAAGAAAAACAATATTGTTGTCTCACTATTAAAATATGGCCGCGTCAAAGACTGCTGTTGACTGTTTGAGTCTTTAATCAATAGCTAACGATAGTTTAACTGACTAGCTGATACAAAACCACTGACAACGCACATGGAATCTCAACTATGTAACGTCATCTACATATCGTAACATCCTTCCCTCAAAAATAAAAAAAGGAAAGAAAAGAAAAACTAAAGAAAATTTAATCAGTTCTCCTATATGCTGAGAGGTCTTAACAGGCTGTCCGCGTTAGAACGGATAAGGCAAATTGCGGCTTTTCACCGATTTCGCTGATTTTTTTCTATGAACATCAATCATTATATCCCATAAACAAATATCACATTTACTGAGCTCAATGCGATATTTTTCGTTCCTGGCGACGCGGTTTACAAGGTGACCTCAAAACTACCAAATTTACCATTTGGGACACTACAATTTTTCTATTTATTGCCTGTGCTGCCAAAACGTCATTCCTTGCTCAAACAGCTTCAATATTTTACACATTGAAGTTCCATTTGTCAATAACAATTTTTCAAAGTACCTCCTCCTTAACTTCAGAATGCATTAAACGTGACATATATTTAGTTAAAGCTAATTTTCACAAAAGTGGGACCTGACTAAGGGTCAAGTCTATTTTAACTCAAAAGCACTAACACCAATCTACTAATGTATGGAATAAAATTTGTGGGCACTCTACGCTGCGTGCCATACAGAGCTCCGCGATTTCCCTATAATATTCACGGATTTCAATCGAAACTAAACATAAAGCCGTCAGACCGATAGACACATTTCTGAACCGAACTCTTTTAGAAATACAATAATAATAATAATTAATAGGTGAATGTTTCTGGTCATTAATCCATATTTTAGAGAAGATCTATCCTTTTATTGGTATTTTGAATGAAACCTCTTGAGCTATTTTTTCTTTTCCACGATGTGCTACAGCAGTGTTTGTTTTGCGTGCCTGACAGTTGCTCATTTCAAGGTATATATTCATGATCAATATTCATTCTGCGCTTAATTTAAAGCGTTACCTTTCTTGTATGTATGAATATAATCAGTAGTTAAAAATTCTCTCCAAGACAAAGAATTAGTTGGGGAAAAAGTCCCTCTCTCCCTCTTAAAGAATGTGAACTGGTTTCTTTACGTTTTGTGACGCAGTGTTTATTTATCAACGAAACAATGACTCCGTTGTTCATTTCGATCTTATTCAATTAAAACGCAGGGGTGTTTCTGTTTGAATATTTCGTCAAAACCCTCCTAACACATTTCGAAAGGTCGGCTTTACTTAAAAAATGTCTGCTTTTTCATCCAGTTGTTCCTTGCATGAAAAACTACAGACTCGATCATTGTGGATCCAGCAGAGACCAGCACGACACGGAGGCTTAAAATATGACTTATCCATTAGAGATTTCAAATTCTGAGTTGAAAGTACGTTCAAATATGGCGCGTCTTTGTTTAGTGAGCCGTTGTTTGAAGCACACGACCGCATAACATTGGCTGTCAGAAAATTACGGAACCTATTTAGAAAATCACTCAGTCGCTAAATACGAATAATTGATCAATCATTGATTGCAACATCATCCACCATTATTGGACGATGTTGTACAGTGTTGAGCGAGATGGCCAAACGAATGTAACATGTTTGATGCAACACCTGGGCTAATGTAAACATAGTATTAACTAAAGAAAAGAAACGACAACACGGATAAAATATTAATATAGTTGTCACTTACCTCCAGTGACAGATTCAGCAGGGAACACTCCTGCTCCTCCTGCACCGGGGAACCCAGCACCTCCAGGGAATTCCCTTACATCCCCAGGGAAGCTACTGACGATCTTTTCCTGTAAAGGTGAAGCAAACAAAGAGTGGCCTTGGTCTAATACTGGATAATAGAATTAGAAGGGTGTGGGTTTACCCTTTGGCTTAATTAAAGTTTATGGGAACGACAAAGGCGTTTAAAATAATGTGTTTAAAATAAAATCGAAGGGAAAAAGGAACAAAAGAATGACTAAATGAAGGAAGGAACGAACGAAGGAGCGAGCAAAAGAACAAATGAACTAACGAACGAACGAACGAACGAATGAATGAATGAATGAATGAATTGAAATATTGATTATTTTGGTGGCCCTTCTCCCTGTATCTACTCTCTTACCCAGAAATCACTGCAGGTTCGGGAGTCTGTCCCTTTTCCTGACCGTGGGAAATTTGAGTACAAATTTGCTCTGTTTCCTGATCAAATCGTTATTTTGAAATTTAGATTTTATGGAAAGACGAAAACCGCAGCTGACAGCTCTCGCCAAAACATCATTCTAAATGATTCAGATATGAAAACAGGTAGGTATATTTATATGGATATTTATAGACCCTGGCCTGATATGAAAAAAAAAAAAAACTGGTATGAAAAAAAAAGAAGCTTTTGTAATCCTTTCTTGATAGTCAAAAGCTACGAATTAATTTCGCTTTACTCAAACTTTTCTAATTCAAATACCTGTGGTTTATTGATAGACTTCTTTAAATCCAGTAAAGCTTTGTTTTGCTTGTCGATCTGTTTTTACCGCAAAGTTAAGAAAAATCGCTCAACAAACCAAATAAAACAAGGCGACCAAGCCATAATTGTAATACGAAAAGATCTTGAATTCATTTTTGAGGTGCAATTATCGTCGACTGATTTGCCTAGAGTATCTAAGTTGTCTAGAATATCTTCAGTTGCACTTTCGGTGGTATTTACTGCGAGTAATTAAAGGATACTGCCAATCCCCTGTCACACCATTTGATGGCTTCTTCACGTCGACCCAGCTTTTCACAAGCTCTTGCCCCTGCAAAATATTAAAGCTTTTACAAAAATTAAACTTCCAAGCGTTACCTGTACATGCTATATCTGGTTTGTCCCGCAATCTAATTCGTCACATAATCAAAGTAGGTTTCCAATTGATCGGCGCATTACTGGGAGGCTCATAGACTGGGATCGAGAGTAGACTTTTGTTTCACCCTTTGAGAGAAGAGGTATTTTCGTGCAGAAAGAAACGTTAAAATACGTCTCAAGTCGCAATTTTTTTGAGAGGATCGTTGCATTGGAGGGCTTTCTTAACAGCTACTAACAAATTTTATCTATGTCATTTGGGGGATAAGGGAATGGGAGACACTACTTTTGGAATACTGCGGCAGCTAATTGTGCTTTTATTAAAAGCTTTGCGTTGGTTTGGCTTTTCAACTGAAGATTTAAGAGCGGCTTCCCACAAATATCGACCGAAATCAACTTTTGGTGGCACAAGTCAAAAAATCGATTTCGCTCATATTTTGCTCATAGGTAGGCCCTAGTAAGAAACAAAACGGGCTGTAGTTAGTTTTTTCAAATACGGCTTCCTTACGCGTAAACATGCGAAAAACGATTTTCAACTCAGTTGAGCCAAAATCCCCTTCCCGCCGGACGGAATTTTCCTTAACTTTGGCCGGCCGCGTATCAATCCACAGTCTGTCACGGATCTTGAAATAACATCTATTGTTTTTCTAGGTCTTCTTCTTCTGTTCCACAGAAAAACATTCAAAACATAAGTTACTTTTATGCCCGAAACTGATCTAGAACAACATGCTATAAATGCAAATTTTTAACAACCAAATTTTCGAACTTAAATACCGGCAATTTTACCCATGGGCGATAACTTAGATTATCATAAAATTACTTTCTATGGCTTCACTGTGTACTTATCAGTCATAATATCAAAACAAAGGTTTGGGTAAATTATTTTAAGTGACTCGCAGGGCTTCGAATTTATCACCTACCCTGTCGAAAATCTGCATTCGCATTGTAAACAATGGTGTGACATAGCCGGTGACCGCGAACTACGAAAGCCAAAAGAGATTCAAAAACGTGCATTATTTTAATTTTGAGACATAAAGGTAGGGAAACTAAGCTGATACCTTAATTAACAATCCAACATAAGATTTGGGCATCTTCTTTATCTATTTGTACTCGATACAAGCATAATATTAGTGTGTCGACGACGAGTTCATTTTTAGTATTTCATGATCATTTTATGCGCGTTTTAACAAGAATTTAGCATCGAATTCTTCATTAACCCGCACTGGGGTTATATCTGTACTCTTACCCTCTGAATCAAGAGAACTTTGACAAAACAATCCAGTTTACGAATTAATAAACATTTCTATATTTTTCTAATAAACAACTCGCAAGCTACTTTGTTGCGTGACAGCCATGAACCGGAAGTGTCACCATAAAGATTTTTATGTTTCGATGTCTTCTTCTGCCATGATGATTTGAAATTGGGGATAAAGACAATTTTAAGCGACTAGTTTTCGTAACTAATGTCCGTTTGCTTCCATACTTTCGCACGCTAAATAAACACTCAGAAACGAGCACATTATATTCGAAGTCCAACAAAGCATTTTAAATGCCGTCAAATTTGGTCGGTATGTTAATTGTCCCCCTTAACTCATCCACACCTGATAAAGAGGAAACGGTCGACTTCTTTCTGAAGAGAAACGAAAAATAACTAAAACAGAACATTGTGTCAATGTCACGAAGTAGCAATAAGGACATGCTACGGCTCCTATACATTTGGTATTTCTGGGCGTTTTCCGTTTACCAAGATACTCCAGAAATTCCGGTTGGGTTGTAAATGGAACATGCTTTTTTTGGTTCGCTCCACTGAGAAATTTCCGGAAAGAATGGAACTTGTGAAAAGGTAGTCCCGTTTTCCCGTTGGAAACTTTTCCGATGGAACTGCGTGTTCCATTTATGAGTTTCACAAGGTTTGACCAGTTCCAGGCTGTTCACGACCATATCTTCGGTAAGGAAATATGGCGGCTTAAGTTCTACTCCCTCGGTGACTTTCCTATCCTCGAGTAGTACTTTATACGAATGCTCGGTGTGTCATGGCCTGGCTCCAGATTTTCAAACGTTAATTAATCACAACTGGGCCATGTATGTCAATGGTAAGTAGTATTTATCGAAGAAAACATTACATCTCACCCTCGGGTTCTTTGAGTGTTCCGATTATTACCCGCCTTGAAGCCTAAAATTTTGCATCTGCATGTAATTAAACAAGGTCTTTTGTCATTCACCCTTTCACAGCAGCTGTTTCAAGTGCGTGTCGTTGAGGAGCTCTTCCTGTGGCTTGTACTTCTCTGCACAGAGCTTCAATGGTCCCTCAAATCATCCTGGAGTGGCTTTTAAATTCATCAATCGTACTAGAAATACGTGACTCGCAAAACCTCGCGAAGCTGGGGCTGGGTGGAAACCCCTCTTTACTCGTACTGTAGCATCAAATGAGGAGATTAAAAGGGGCATAGGATTATTTTTATGAGCATAGTCTTTTCGTAGTTCCACAGGCTAGTTTGCGGTTGAAAATCTATTTCTGACGCGCCGTAATGTACAACGGGCGTGCAGCGCTGTCGTGTTCGATGAATTTATTTCCGCGGCCACAAACGTGTAATTTCTTCAAAGCAATATTTCACAAAAAAGATTTCTAAAAGAAAGGGAAAATATTCTGGAGAGATAGTTCTGTATCCAGTGAATATTGATGAACATTGCAGTTGAAATTTGATCATGCACGCATATTTTTTCCGATGTATGCAAATTTTGCTCCACACGACGCCAGACAGTCTGACGTCATTCTGCGGTTGAAAATCTATTTCTGACGCGCCGTAATGTACAACGCTGTCGTGTTCGATGAATTTATTTCCGCGGCCACAAACGTGTAATTTCTTCAAAGCAATATTTCACAAAAAAGATTTCTAAAAGAAAGGGAAAATATTCTGGAGAGATAGTTCTGTATCCAGTGAATATTGATGAACATTGCAGTTGAAATTTGATCATGCACGCATATTTTTTCCGATGTATGCAAATTTTGCTCCACACGACGCCAGACAGTCTGACGTCATTCTGCGGTTGAAAATCTATTTCTGACGCGACGTAATGTACAACGGGCGTGCAGCGCTGTCGTGTTCGATGAATTTATTTCCCACGGAAAATTATTTTGCCGCGGCCACAAAACGTGTAATTTCTTCAATTCAGTCTTTCACAAAAACGATTTCTAAAAGAAAGGGAAAAGATTCTGGAGAGATAGTTCTGTATCCAGTGAATATTGATGAACATTGCAGCTGAAATTTGATCATGCACGCATATTTTTTCCGATGTATGCAAATTTTTTTCAGACGACGCCAGACAGTCTGACGTCATTCATACTTTGTTTGCGCACTGTTGCTAGGCAGCCGTGCGGACACCTTGAACGAAATATATATATATACAAACATACATATATATAAATATATTTTTCGCTCGAATTCGCGCGGCTTAGCTCCGCTCGGCCCGGCTCGGCCCGACAAATTTATTAACCTCGCTACGCTCGGGCCTTCGACCCTCGCTTCGCGAGGAATAAAGTTATCTATATCGCGGCAAAATATTTTCATCTTGATTTTGGTGAAGATCGCGTCTCATATAGGTTGCAATCGTCGCCAGGATAGGAATGTCATCATAATTTTTTGAATTCACGCGACTCTCTTTTTCCAAAGACCGACTCTACAATTTCGTTTAACCACAACAACTGTGCCGCCATTTTGTATTTTTTGTGCGGAATACATCGGACGGAGAAGGAAATGGATGGAACATGTGTTAAATGGAACACGTTCTTCACCGATAAACATTTCCCACCGAAATTCTCGGAATTTTCCGGAATCTTTTGGTAAATGGAAAACGCCCGCTGTGTCTACCTTCTCTCCTATTTATCCAGGAATACCGTAAACTGCCTCTTATAAGCCCTGGGGCCCGTTTCTCGAAAGTCCCAGTAACTTACCGGGCCCGATAAGTGTCTTTTGTGATAAATGTTTCTCAACAGATAAGCCCAAATCGTCATCGTCTAGATGTTTCCTGGCGTTGAAAACGTGGTCGAATGGGCAAGAATAAGCTGAACCTCGTTCCCTACATCTTGAAAACCATAACATGACTTGTGCTGGTCAATATTCTTTGTACAGGACAGCAGAGGTACTATCTCCCTGGATCAAACGAACATGGCCCACCAACTATCAACGTAAACGAACAGCAAACTTCCATGCTCGCCGTTTAGTTTACAGTTCCTTACTGTTTCTCTGGTGTAATAATAATTCAATTTATTCATACGTCCAAAAAAGCAACGAGGACGTTCAAAAATCTAATTAGTTAATTACGTTCATCTTCACATAAAGAATATTTCAGGATCAAAAAGCGCAGCAAAATAACATTACTAACTAGAAATACGTGACTCGCAAAACCTCGCGAAGCTGGGGCTGGGTGGAAAGCCCTCTTTCGTGTTGTAGCATCAAATGAGGAGATTAAAAGGTTTCTGAACATAGCAACTATTTTGATGAGCATGGTCTTTTCGTAGTTCCACAGGCTAGTTTGCGGTTAAACACGGAGCGATCCTATAAGACCAGGCTGAACAGTTCAGACTGTCAATCAAAAATCCCAAACGCGCGTATCGGATTGGTTGATTACCAAAGGTCTTATTTTAGCACGTTCAAGTTCCCGCAACTTTGATTCGAAAGGACGTGACGAGTTGGCGGAAAAGCTGTTTTACTTCGAATTATTTTGTTCAAAATCAATCCAACGAATATGGCTACAGGAGAAGAATTTAGAAAGTTAAGTTATCCGTCTATTTTGAGATCGGAAATTCATTTATCGGCTGGTAAAATCTTATCCTTTCGAGATATTTCCGAAATGATTAGGATAAAGTTCGTAAACAAACTCTGTCTCGAAATAGGTTGTTCTTCTGAAACCGGCTTCCGAGGTGGAATCGCTTCGATCCTTTGTGTCGTTTAGTGGGGGAGGGCTAAGTAAAGACACAAAGTCGCAGAAGCGAAGTCTAGAAGAAACAACGGAGCGGGCAACGGAGGAGAAAAGTAAGTGTCTCAAGCGGCGAGCGATTATGCAAATATGCATGATCAGGTACGAAATGTGTTTAGATGTTTTTATTTTTGACTTGTGCATAGAAGTTTAGAATTTATTACTGCCACTTCCAGCGGATTAGTAGAGTTAGTTTTCACGTACGTGATCGATAGATACACAAGCGGTAATGAACTTGAACCCAACATGACGACTCGAGCGGCCGTTTAGCGGAAAACATCTGCCAAATTTTGAAAATCCCGCAAGTTTTGGCGAACAACACAGACTCGTTTTGGTTATTGGCATGTTCAGATGGAGGGATACAGATGTCCAGTTCGTCGCAGGCTTCAGTTTATATTTGGTTTCGATCTTTGTACTGTGTATTTGGTAGAAGGATTTCGAATTTCGAGGTATAAAGTTTCGTATAATCTTTCGATTGCGGCAACGAAACTTGATTATTTCCGTTATTATCGTTAATCTCGCTAATTTCTGGTGTTTTACAAGATATATAGTTAGCGTTTAGCTTATTTTTATTGATAAATCGATTCCCTCTTCGATTTTAAAAACGATAGTTCTTCTCTCTTTTTTCCTCGACCGTTACCGACGTCATCCACCATTATACTGATCCATTTGGAAGCCAACAAAGCGCTTCAAAGGGGGCGTGTCCTTCCCTTTTATAGGATCGCTCCGTGTTTAAAAATCAATTTCTGACGCGGTGAAATGTACAACGGGCGTGCAGCGCTGTCGTGTTCGATGAATTTATTTCCCACGGAAAATTATTTTACCGCGGCCACAAAACGTGTAATTTCTTCAATGCAATCTTTCACAAAAAAAGATTTCTAAAAGAAAGGGAAAAGATTCTGGAGGGATAGTTCTGTATCCAGTGAATATTGATGAACATTGCAGTTGAAATTTGATCATGCACGCATATTTTTTCCGATGTATGCAAATTTTTTTCAGACGACGCCAGACAGTCTGACGTCATTCAAGTGCGGACACCTTCAAAGATATAAACATATATACGCACATATATACGCACATATATATATATATAAATATATTTTTCGCTCGAATTCGCGCGGCTTAGCTCCGCTCGGGCCGGCTCGGCCCGACAAATTTATTAACCTCGCTTCGCGAGGAATAACACGAGTATTGACCACTATCTTGGTTTCATTGTTACGGCCTTTATTGTTATTACTTTTTCCTTTAGAAACGTTCAGAATTCTGTCCTGTTTTTTTTTTGTTTTTTTTTTTTGGTTGTTGTTGTTGTCGTTGAGTGTGCGTGTGCTTTTTTTTTGCAAATTTAATTAATAAACTAAATCACGCAGTTTTCGCATCTATAATTCACTAATCACGACCTCTCATTTTTAGATGTATGAAGATTGGAAAACTCTATAGACAATGTTTTTAAAAACGGAGATGGACCCTTTATGCTATTTCTCTTCCCTTTCTTTATTTACAGAGATCTAAAAAACTCGCTCATGATCAACGGACGAGGGAAACAAACATTACTTCGAACGTATATTTCACGCAAACGATGCAGTTTAACATAACAGTCGAAACTTTTAATCAGGTTAATGTAGTTCAAATCTGCTGCGTTTTACCTATTTCTAGTTTAATTTATTCATGGCAGTGATAAAGAAAGAGGAAAATAAATTTTCCAATTATTTGTTTTAACACAATAATATTACACAATAACGAACTGGACTCCGCATCAGAGCGAACGGATACTCTGAAATTTCCAGTTATGAAACGCAGCCGAAATATATATTTGTCCGTAACGCTACCGAACTTTTGATCCAAAGATTTTTCTACTGCGAATGAAAAATGCTTCCTTTTAAATGTCGCTTCATTTTTTTTCCAAAAGGAAAAAATATTTGTACCCGTGACAGTGTGTCACGCCATCTTTTTTACGCTTCGATCGCCAAATCTCAAGAAAATGCCGATAAATCTGAAGCCTAGCGGGTCATTTATTTTCATTTACCCAGAGTTTTGTTTTTATATTATAATTAATAGGTATACAGTGAAGCCATAGAAAGTCATTATAGGGAAATCTAAGTTATCGCCCGTGGGTAAAATTGGCAATGTTTTAGTGCTAAAATGTAGTTGCTGAAAATTTGCATTTATAGCATGCTTTTCTAAACCTATTTCGGACGTAAAAGTAACTTAGGTTTTAAATGTTTTTCCGTGAAACAGAAGAAGAAGACCTAATAGAGCAATAAATGCCATTTGAAGGTTAGTAACAGTCTGTGGATTGATACGCGACCCGTCGAAAGTTAAGGAAAATTCCATCCCGCCGAAAGCGGATTTTGAGCTCAACTGAGACAAAATCGTTTTTCGCATAATTACGCGAAAGGAAGCGGTATTTGGAAAAACTAACTACAGCTAAGTTTGTTTCTCACTAGGGACTACCTATGAGCAAAATATGAACAAAATCGATTTTTTGACTTGTGCCACCACTTGGTCGATATTTGTGGAAAGTCGCTCTTAAACAGCACTGACTGGAATCCGAACCTGTGTAAACTACCGTAAAGTTCCGATAGTAGCGACCCTCGTTACTTTCGGAATTAGCAGCGTTTGGGGCTCGTTACTTTCGGAGAGTCGTTACTTTCGGGGGGTCGTTATTTTCGGGGAACAAAAACCATGAAATAAGCTAGCGCTAGCTCTTTTCTCCGAAATGAAAAATTATGTGATTCGCGCAGAGCTCAAACAACAGACAGAATTAACGCCACTACCCATTTCTGGTAGCAGGGACAGTGAAATAAACATCGATCATCTACCGGACTACCGCATGAATGAATCAGCCGATGTAAAATCGAATTCTTCTCTGACTCAGGGGAGGAAAGATAAACTCGGTGCTTTTAGTCCATGACACACCAATAGGTTTTATACTGCAGTATATATAGAGTTTTCAGTTTTAATTTGAAGAAACGTTCCTGTTGTTAATTAATACGAAATTCTAGTTTTGCACTTTACGCCAACAGTGAACTGATGTCAAGGACGAATGATGGCTTCGTTGTTGTAAAGTGCCTTATCGTGATAAATTTGTCCATGCACGAAGATATTAGTATTGTACATTAAAAATTTGACTATGGATTGGAAAACAATAGAGGCATTCGGTATTTATATAAAGTAATTAAAAAAAAACTTGCATGGTCTCGCTTACTTTTTGTGGACTCGCTACTTTCGGGGGGATCGTTACTTTCGGGGGCTCGCTATTTTCGGGATTTATTAATAGCCACAAAGTTTTAACGTTACTTTCGGGGGGTCGTTACTTTCGAAGGGTCGTTACTATCGGAACTTTACGGGTAAGTCCTTTGAGCTGTAAAGATCTATGCGCAAAGGACCGGTCAACTTCATTTAGCTGACCAGATAATACGTCTCACCTCTTTCGATGGCTTTAATGTAAGTTGGTTGTAAGTCAATGGCAGCTTTTGCATCATCTATTGTCTCTTGGTATTTTCCTTAAAACAAGAAATAGGACTTTTACAAACGAGTGTGGTTGACATAACGTAAGCGACCGTTTCTTTCTTTCTTTGGTGCCCTGGGATAACTGTATCTTCAAAACCAACAGCACAAGTATTAAAGACTAACTCAAGGCGTTCCACCGAGCTGGGACTTGGAACGGGTGCTGTGATGATGGGAAAAATTAAAAATGAACATGATGGCGGTTTTGGTTTTGTATTCAAGTAGGATTTTTAACAGGAGAAATTGCGACGAAGACCACTTACCCTGATAGAAATTTGCTGTTGCTCTGTTGCTGTACAGTTTGGCATTCAGTTCGTCATCTTTGCATTTCACGTTTATTCCTTCAGTGTAGAAGTTCACGGCATTGTAAAAGTCTCGTTTACGGTAGCTCTCATTACCCTCTTCCTTGTAAACCTCCACTATCGCTAATTAAAACAAAACGATCCAGTTGATGAAGATAACGTCATGGTTTACATTTTGCTTCAGTAGCATATATATCTAATTATCAAACAACGAGCTACTGGCACAAATAGACACCTACATAAATTAACAAACAACACACCACTCTTCGTAATCAGTGTAAATATAAGTGTTACATGTTGAATATTCTGAGATATTTTAGTTTTTAAAAAAGCAAAGAATGTATCGTTACGAGGCAAGGGCTGCCACCCAGCCATACATTCTTGGTAAAATCTTGATACTTTTAACGCTTGTTCCTAAAAATCAATAACATGCCAACATCTTCTGATTTAAATAGACCATTTATCTATGGCTAGTCTTGTCATTTATGCTAATGTTTGCTAAGGAGGCTTAAAATACGAACAAAAATCCCCTAAACTAGGACAAAGCAGAAAATATTATCATCGTCTTTAATAAGTCAGTAAGGCCAGTGAGACATTATATCACGGACTGATTTCATATACGGTGTAACATTATCAAAACCTTCCGTAATAAACCCAATTCCTCCTATTAACTAGAGCAGGTAATTCCTCAATTCTCTCAAGGATAATCGATAATCGAAAAAGTCGCCTTTTGCGAGGAGACTCAGGGCGCATCTGCTTTCGTGTAATCTCGCGGCATCGAGAGTTTTTGGCGTGCGCTCGCGGTTTTGGTTGCTCTCCTATCCCTGGTCTGAGAAATAAAACAACAGAACACGAAGAGTTTCGTCACGCGTGGGCCTTAATTCAAGCTTTAATTACTTTTTAGTCTTCAGTTCAAAAGCGTCGCTTTTAGAACGATTCATACTGCAGTGACTAAATTACCCTGACAAACTGACACGCTATAACGGAAGTTCAGGGCAAAACATTCACAATGTTACATAACTAAAAATAGTTGAAAATAGATAAATTATACTGCACCTGAAGATAAAAAACCAACACAAGGCACGTTTATTTTTCACATTCTACTGTGCTTAGCACGTTTTACTGCTGTTGTCAGTTACTCTATTTTGAACTTGGCTCATCAGCTCGATATGAATAATTTTGCATTTTAGATCCATCCCTTGTGAAAATTTTTCCGAGATCTCGCCGAGATCTCGGCGCGTTTTTGGCCGCCGAGATTCCGAGATCTCGCCAAATCTCGGCGGCCAAAAACGCGGAGAGATTGGTGGCGAGATCTCGGTGAGATGAGAATTTCGACGGCCAAACAAATGCGGCGAGGAATCCCTGGCGGGATCTCGGCGAGCGAGCATCCACAGCGGTGTACTGAAAATTTGATCGTCAGACGTGAAAGTAAAGCTTTTTGGTTTGAAATTCTTAATCAGCGGAATAACATTGGAAGGATACTCATAACCGAACTACGTTCTCAAGACGCCCCTAAGCATTTTCCACGAAAAAGTGAATATATAACTTCTGTAAGTAAACAACCACTTACTTTCTACCGTATCATTTGAATCATTACGGCTGGGAAATCTGGACAAAAGAGCGAAACTAAGCGGTAAGCTTATGATGTAAATGAATTATGCCAACTAACATATAGAAGTTGTGAATCACCAACAATTTATTTCAAAAATTTTACCTTCGAGGTTTCAAGTTATAAAGATGAAATCGTTCGTGTAGCTAATTACCGTCTTTGTGAAAGCTTCTATCGATTTCTAAACAAACTCTTTTACTCTCAGTGTTTCTTTAAGATATTAAGTTAGATGAAATACGGATAAATAATATAAGAAACTAACCTCTTTCTCAATCAAGAGATACAAGGCTGTGGAAGAAAGCCATTAAAATCTCAATTCTCGCGCAAACTTGATGGTCACTTCCACTGAGTTGATTATAGCTAACGAGCTTGAACATCCCTTTAGCAAATTTTAAGTCCTCCTTCTCCAGCGCCTTAATTATCCAGGACATTCCGTATTCCGTAAAAAATGTGCGGTGACTGAGTTCATAGTGTGCAGTTCAGTTTAGTTATGTTAGTTCGGGTACCGTAGTTTGTTAACTTAATCAGCATCATTTTAGTTGACCAGTGCTCATCATATCCCTTGTGTGCTATTCTCCGGTTGACCACAGGTTCTTTTATCATGATTTCCAGCCATAAACGAATGGTTAACTTGTCATGAAGCTTAACTTTTCATATTTTCTGCGGTTTAACGAGGTGGATTAATTTTTGTGGCCTCGCAAACCTCAAATTTCAGTCAAACTTTTTTTTAACTTACGCGAGCATCGCCGGGTGGCGTGATTGAATTAACCAATCACATCGCCCAATTCACGTTGTTGTTGGGGACTTTCGCGCCATTTGTCAAGTGGCAAGCCGCGGAGACGGCAAGTTGTTTACGAGGATTGAGAGACAGATTGTGAGGGAAAAGAGCACAATCAAAAAATGTCGACAACGGAAGACAGTGTAATGAAAAGGGAAAGAACGCGTTTTCAAAAATTGTGCTACCTGTACCGAAAAATCGTTCGCAGCAGGCATTACGACATGACTGAAACGGCCTTTTGAGGGACAAAAATCGCTTAAAAAGGTGAGTTAAAGATTTAGACAATAAAACGATAAGATTATCAGGTCAATGAATTCATTTTATGATAGTAAATAAGCCTGTTAACGAGCGTCCGGTATGAGCAGCGTTCTTCTCACTTTTATCTTAAGACGCGCACTTAATATTAATCTGCCGAAGCGCGATCTCGGCCAACAATTTAAATCAATTTAATAATTGAAGCTCATCAGTTTCCAGTTATAGCATGAAAAAAATGAAAGCAAACATTATTTTCACCGAGGGTTAAGCTGAAGTTTTAACTCATTCAACCTCATAACTTAATCTTTACCACTGAAGAGTTCACATGTCTTCGTTTCGAATCTGGCGAAGATCGCGGTTTATTATATATGTACTGAGATTTACTGCAAAATGAATTGTCAAATAAAAATGATGCGTTGCAAAGTACACGCAATCTGATTGGTTGTACGATTTTTCTCACTAGTGAAAAATATCGTATGACCAATCACAAGCCGCAGACGAAAGTTTTCACTAGTGACAAAAATCGTATCGGTTTTCCCGCCTTTCACTGACGGCGTCACTAGCCAAAAGGAAAACCATGGCGTCTTCTTCGAGCAATTCAAGGTTTGCAGATATAACTTCAGTAGAGGAATTTATTGAAGGACAAGAAAACGAAAACACCAGGAAGAAAACTGAACAGAATGTTGCTTTGCTTAAGGAATTTTTGAGGCTAAAAGACGAGTCAAGGCCTGTAGAAGAAATTCCCCCACGCGAACTGAGTTCATTCATCAGCGAATTTATCATTACAGTAAGAAAGAAAGAAAACAACGAAGATTACGAACCCGTTTCCTTGCGTGCTATGATGGCCAGTTTTGAACGGTATTTAAAGAAGAAGAATTACGGCTACAGCATTATGAGAGACGTCGAGTTTGAAAAAGCACGAACGGCATAAAATCAAAGCAAAGAGATCTCAAGAAGAAAGGCAAAGGCGATAAACCATACGCTTCAGTTCCCCTCACAGAAGACGACATAAAACTGCTGTATGACAAAGGATTGTTAGGAAAGTCAACTCCTGAGGCTCTACTGAATACAGCTTGGTTCAACAACACAGTCTATTTCGGTCTCCGTGGTTGTAAGGAACACAGAGACATGTGTTGGGGCGATGTGCAACTACGCCAAACTACAAATGGCGAGGAATTTTTAGAGTATACTGAGAGACAAACTAAGACTCGAACCGGAGAAAATCCCAGAGATGTCAGGCAAATAAAACCAAAAATGTTTTCGGTTCAGGGAAGTGAAAGAGATCCCGTCACTGTTTACAAATTCTACGCGGAGAAAAGGCCGTCGGAAATTAACGACAACAACGCGCCATTTTATCTAGCAGTAAATAACTGTAAAAAACAAGATTCTTCTAAACCATGGTTTAAAAAGTCAGCCGTTGGCGTGAACAAGCTGAATTCGTTAATGAAAAAAATGGCAGAAAAGGCCGGGCTGGGGCCCAATGTAAAGAACCATAGCGGTCGCAAAACAATGATCCAAACTTTAACAAACAACGACATCCCAGCGACAGATATTATTCAACTGTCGGTGTGACAAATTATTCTGTAGTTTCTGAAAAACAGCAAGTAAAAATGTCTCGTACTTTAAGTGAACTGATGTCCGGGAATGTGCATAAGTTAGAGAAAACTAGTTCATCTCAAGTTGGAGAATGCTCCACTGATCCTTCAGCTAGCTCAGCGGGTCGCTCGGCGGCAGATCATCACCAACAAGCGTCATCATGTCGCTTTTCACGGGCGCTGTTATTCATGGAGGTCAATTCAGCATTTCTATTAACAGCCTCAATCAATTCCCGAAGTTGGCAATCCAAGAAGTTGAGGTGAAGTCTTCTCCAAAGAGGTACAAAAGGCTAAAAGTACTGGATTCTGACTCTAATTAGAATGCATGCATTACTATAATTAGATTTACAAAACAGTCAACTTTTTCAAATTTTATATAGTTTTGCACGGCGATATTTAAAGCTGAAAATTTTCATTGTCATTTAAAGTTAAAGAATCGTTTAAAAGTAGACTTTGTTCCACTTTCTTCAGAGTCATTGAATAACTTTAATGTTGATAGGAATTTTTGTACGTTTAGTTTGCTCGAATAAAATCATTCGCAACTCGTTGTGGTCTTTGTGTTGATTTCACCGCGCAATTGATAGTTGTTAACATTATTTTGTAATATCTCAGTACATATATAATAAACAAATTACCTCATGGTTGGTTCGCTTGTACGATTTTTATTCACTCGTTGTAAAGAATCGCACACTCACTCGTTCGCTGCGCTCACTCGTTCGTTTGCGATTCTACACAACTCGTGAATAAAAATCGTACGCACTCACCAACCATGAAGTAATCTCTATGTCTTGTCGAGATCGTGGTTGTCTCGGCAAGATTTTGGTTTTCTCGCCGAGATCGCATTTGTCTCGGCGAATCTCGCCGAGATGGAAGACGCAACCGCAATCTCGGCGAGATCTCGCTCAAGTTTTTCGCCCTCTAAAAATCTCGCCGAGATCTCGGTTACCTCGCCGAGATCCTGGAGATCCGGCTCGCCTCCCTCGGCGAGATCTCGCTGAAAGTTTTGCCCTCTAAAAATCACGCCGAGAATTACTGAAATCTCGCCGAGATCTCGGTCAACTCGGCGAGATCTCGCCAATCTCGGCGAGATCTCGCTGAAATTTTTACAAGGGATTAAAAATAAATATTTTCCTCGCGTCAACAATGGCTTGACAAATCTTTCCACTCTCTTATAACATGGCAAACGTTATAGTTTTTCTTACCTATTAAAGTGTCATTGTCAAAATCAAGTTTTCCTTCTTCAGAATCAGGTGGTGTGACGTCACTCTCATTCTTGGCTTCCTCTGCACTCCCCGCCATGAATGACGGGAAAATGGCAAACGTAACTCAGTCTAAGTTCTCTCTAAGATAAAAAACAACTGTAAGTCATTCTGTGTTCATTACTTTTAATATCAAAAAGGATTATTTCATTCAAAGAACTTTCATCACAGTTGATGTTTCTTTCTGTAACTCACTCTTATTATCAGAATTCAAAATTTGTCTTCCTTTCTTAGTCGTCCTTGTTCTTTTAATCCTTAAATCATTCGGCAAGGAGACTGCACTTTCTCTGCAAATGCTTATTGTGGGAACCAAAGACTGTTTACCAAAATGAATCTAGACTGAAAATAAATACAAATCTTGTTTAACTCTGTGCCAATTTATAGTACCAACAACTCTAACAATAGTACAAGGAAAATATATATAATAAGCATGGGTATTATATAATCATAAAACTAGATTGATAATGACAAGAAGGGTCACTATGGCTCTTTGTCCTGCTACAACATAGCCAAAGAAATTTATGAACATCTATAAAAGTTGACAATTTGTGATCCCTAGACCCAAGCACGCATATAAGGGGACTCCTTATGGTCTGTTTACATGAAGGGAAGATGACTGCACCAGGCAGATCATCCAACTTAGTGCCACGTGTTTGCCACGTGTTTTCTACATCTGTGGTACCAGGAAGCTCAAAGCCATGTAGGACGCCTCTAGCACGTTATAAGGATAATCCTAGATGCACCTAAGAAAGACTAAAAGATGGACAACTATTGCACCACTACAGGCTTGGATAAATCAGCTAACCCGGGCATTTTTTTTGCTGGCTCCCAATGTCAAAATCTGAACTTAACACCGCAACAGACTGGTCACTCACTCATCCTCTTCCCCAGGACATAATTTCACAGTTTGTAAGGAGTTGTTCAGCAAACAGAATATGGGAGGCCATAACATAAGTATAAGTATTGCCTGTCCCTGAGAGACTTGTTACATTAATTCAAACCAGTTTGACTTTATTTTATCACGGGCTGGTGAGGCTACACTGGTAGCTCTCGCCTGAAATATGAAAAAAAGCCTTTCTTTCACGTCAGTTTCTGCGAAGGGCGGCCATTTTGAAACTGTTCGGAACTCGACGCGTGTCGGAATTTCCCGAGGATTTCCGAAACTTACAACTTGGTGCCATACCTTATGACAGGCGATCGAGCCTAACTTATTCAAAATGACTGCCGCTAGCGGAACAGACACGAACTGTACTTTTATATTTTAATCTTAGATAGGCCAGGATATAACTAAAATCACTGTATAGTTTTTTCGGTGAAATATCCCTTTATTTTAAAGAAAAATGCAAATAACGAAAATCCGTTAAAATCGTCATTTAAGGCGCTAAATTATTACACGGGTTTGAGAGCCTCGCGTGCAAAAACAAATAAAACAAAACTCTCAAATATTTTTTTACAATCTCTAAATATCTGTTGGAATGATTTTGGGAAACATTGCGTCGTTTTGTGTATGCGCCTGTCCGTAAAAATCAAACATATCGCGGCAAGGGTGGAAAATTCGATTTCTTTCATATTACTTATATTAGATAGGCTAGGATATAATAAAATAAAAGTATAGTTTTTGTCGAGCCATTGAAGTATGCGTCTACTGAAACCCTTATGACTTGTATGTAAAACCTGACACTAATATGCTTAGTGTTTTGTTCAGGAGCTAATTTTCTCAAGGACTGTTCTTCAAGATACCAAGTTGTTGGAGTTAAAAAGTACGTTAAGACTTAATAAACAAGAGAACCCATACCAGACATTCCTGCTGAGGGTTGTCTGGCAAATTGACAATTTTTAATCATTAATGTCTTCCCTAATTTACTTTCACTTTCTGATTTGCAAGAGCACTGCACTTCGTGGGGTATAAATGTAGCTAAAGATTGACTGAAAATAACGAACGTATTGAAATAGTTACTGTAGAAAATTCAATTTCATAGCTAACACGGAAAGATGTGTAGAGTAATGCTGCAGGGGGTGCACAACACACCTTGGAGTCAAACAACTTATCTTACTTACTTACTGATGATGTATCATGAAGACATGTTTGGACATAACAAAAATTGTGAATAGAGTCACTGGAAAATGAAGCTTCAATCGAATTTTAACCAGGTCATGAATGGCTGATCGTACAAACGACTGATCTAAGCTGTTGCCACAACTGAATTCCCACCCAGAGCTGCACTAAGCCATAAGTGGTATGAAACATTAACGAGAGGTTTACCGGCTGCATGGTTTAAAGAGATGGTAATTCAGTGAAGAAGATGATCGGACTTTCTAAATTGTTTCTCAAGACTAAATGCTTTACGAAGCAAAAACGTTAAACCAACAAAGCGTGACATACAAGAAGCAGCAAATAAAACCCCTTAGATATGCGTCATTTTTGTTAAATGAAAACATAAGGCTAGGGCTAGTTCCCAAGTTTAGAATTTTTGAATAAGTTTAAATGTTAATTAGTTTCAGTTTCTAGTGTGCAAGAATTAAGAACAATGCACTTCTTGACGTATTTCTGAACCTCTGCCTTAATTGAAAACTACCCTGCAACCCAGAAAATCTTACAAATAAAAATTTAGCTTAATACGGGAGCCATAATCAGGGATTAACAATCATGATTATAATCAGGGATTAATAATCATGATTAATCAGGGATTAATAATCATGATTATGGCTCCTGGATTAATATTAAGTAATTCCTAGTTTATACAATTATCAACATTAATTTGCTGTTGAAGAAACACCTGACTGCATCGCTGGAATGGGTTTTACTTCAAGCTTAGTAAGCATCTCTTAGCTAAGATGTCGTTTCAGTCAATAAATAACAATTCACTTAATGATTCTGTTGTGAAACCACACCTTTTAGCTCTGGCGTAGGCCTTTTATTAGAAGTAAAGATCCTACAAACATAAACCAGACAAACAAAGTTATCATTAATCATCTAATTCGGTCACATTAACATGCTGCTAAAGCAACATAGGAGCACTCGAATTTTTTTTTCCGAGTATGCCTGTGTCACTTTCTGGAATAATACATCACTCTCATGTTGTTGTTTAGTTTGGCAGCCATTAAGTGCAACTATTAACTATTATTGACTTGACTTAACACAGTTCTTTGTTGTCAGTCTACGAGTCGTAAGATGACGATGTAATGTAATTCCATTGAGCACTTAAACCTTAAAACAGTTAAAGGAACGATCCTGGACTCCGCTGCATCGTTGGTTCAATTGTACGCGAGAATACGGAAGCACGTATAACTATTACGATTCTTAAACGATGAACATCAAGTAATAGGAGCCATGATCCATTAAACGTCTTTTTCAACATAATTAGTAGTGATTGGAAGCGATTTTTCCATCGTTTAGGTTGCTTAAGGTACGCCAATTGAGTATTCATGATCACCATTTTCGTATCCAAATAAGACTTGCGAGGAAATAATAAACCATATACATATCAATATCTACCAACAAAACACAATCGATGTACCACTACACCCTTCTTAATTACATAACTCGACTACGCTAATAGCGTTAATTTACTACTTATTACTCACCACTCATTAGAAACCCTTTTAGGAAAGAAGCAGCAAAGTAATTTGCAATATACCAAGGATACTAGCCTCTGGAATACTGAAGCGAAATGTTGTTTCTAAGTACATGAACAATTGCTGAATTGTTATATCTTCCACCAATCAAAGCGCCCGAAGTTGCATATAATTAAGAACTTTTATTCGGTGCCAAATGAAGTTTAAATTGCTTATAATCTCCATCATGAATATTATTTAGAGTTCGTAGCCTAGATCAAAACAAACGGCTGGGTTCAATCAGATATAAACCGCAGGTCATGAATGGCTGATTCTTTATACTGAACACTGTTTCAAAAGAATCTGGAATGCATCAAAACAATCTGGAATGAGAAAGTTTCGTGTTTTTAGGAAAATATCTTAAATTGCAGATACTTTCTCAGAACTCAGAAAGTTTCTGGTAATTGACCAATCAAAATCCACAGAGCATTCAACCGTGACGACGGCTAATTATACCGAGACAATCAGAAAGTATCTGAATCTTTCGAAAGTTTCTCAATATACAGAAAGTTTCTGTGAACACTGACCAATGAGAGTGAGAGTTAAAAATACCAGCAGATTACTCATCTTAAAATGTTAAGCTGCCTCTACAAGAAGTTACCAGAATTATTTTCAGTAACACGTGGCGTTCCATCCTAGTAACAACTAAAAAACGTTTGAACTATTTGAAAGTAATTTATCATCAGACTAAAATCAAGGCCTTCTTAGCGACTTCATATCTGGGTGATAAATCTTCACAGAAGGTGTCAAGTCTTTCATGATTCAACTGTTGTGTCTATTCCTCCTGAGAAGACAAGTCGCATTTCAACAAAATTGATTCAGTCAATCGACCGGCTTCGGATCGAAACTAACGGCGATGAACTTCAGGAATCGGTCGATGAAATATGATAGCAGACCGTTTCGCGTTCACAGCGATAATTTCGTCTTTTAATGAGATTACAAACATCGCGCCGGTCGGCCAGCATACGCTTTCCATCACCGGAGAATCGCCGAGTAATCGTGGAGTGTTTTGACATAGTTTCACATATGGATGTTTTAAACGCGGAGCACAGAAAGTTTCTGTGTACATCAACAGAAAACGGAAAGTTTCCGTTCTGAGGTAAAAATTGTCGCTTAACGATAGTCACGGATGCATTGCAAAGCCGTTTTCCTTTCGATTACCTTGAATTTTTTTCGAATAACCCAACCAACAAAATAACGCACTTTTGTCTTAAACCATATTAAATAGCTATCAGAAAGCGAAACAGACATTTAAGGGATCCGCATTGTTCTGTTTGTGTTGCTCCGAATGCAATGTAAATAAAGACGCCGTGATAGATATGTTTCACCCCCGGCCCCGATGCTTCGAAATATCCAACGCGCCGACCAGTTATTCCATCGTTACGATGAAAAGCTTGATGAGAACCAACAGAATAACATACCTTTTCTTTACTATAAATAGCAGAAAGCGGAGCATGTACGCGATCGCTGAACATTCTGTTTTTGTTGATACAAATGACTCCGTTCATCGTAAATAGATAAGATACTTGTTGCACTCCCGACGCGCCGACCTCTTATTGCACGGTTTACTGATACAGCGAAAAGCTTCATGAGATCAGCCTTTTAGAACTCTCGCTATATTAAAGCTTTTGAAAAAAGTGTTCGGTCACATAAACAAACGACATAACCAAGCGCGGGCTAACAGATGTATGGTTCCTCGTGCAAAACACAGCCGGTGCGGTCGCCGATAAAGTTGTATTCATTTCAACGGGGCTATCCGACAACCCAGCGGTATCGGTTACTTTGAGATCTAGCTGTAAATCCGTATTAGACCGAAAATGAAAACATTTGGCTTTCTTCGTTTGAGTGGACGCAACAACACGTACGGTTATGCGATTTTTTACGTTCGCCGCTCTGTTAAATATTAACGGAGGTCCGTTTTATCAAGGAAAGAAACTCTTACAATATGCTTTAGCATTTGGCCGCTTTAGCGTGAGATGTAACCATATACGTGTAATCAATATTATATATTTTCATGTTATTTTATATCTGTGTGGGTAACATGCAAATAAGATACGAACAAAGGAACACTAAATGCGAACATACTTCAAAATGACGGCAACGTTAGCCGGATTAGAGATTTCTGGTAGTCAACTAAGTAGCTGGAAAACGTTGATGATTCACCAACGGTAACTTCCATGCCATCCCCATACGAATAAAACGAAACGAATATACTTAGGAAGACAACTAATAACGCAACGTTGTGCACTACAGGGAAATCACAGGACTTAAAGTAACTGGATTTTTTTTTGAATGCGCGTTTATTTCGGGAGCCGGTATCCCATCCAGTAGCTCGATCAGACATTACCAACTTTGCTCACATCTGTTTTCAGAAAATTTCTATGTCATCTGATCACTGACAGCGCTCTGTGACAGGAACTTGTTGACGTTTAAGAAGAAGAACAGCCAATCGTGTCTTAGCTAACTTAGAAACTTTCTGTATTCAGAGAAAGTTTCTGAACAGTGGTCATTGGAGTAGCAGCAAGTGAGGCATTTCAAGATCTTTTAGCCTGCGTTCAGACGTCTCTCATATATTCCCTTTGTTGCACTCGGAAAAGTGCAACAAAGTTTGTTTGAATATAATATACAGAAGACATCGCTATGTACACCTGTGACAGCGACATTATTTACGTTTCATTTGTAACAACACAAAACAGAACAGTGGTCGCTGATATGCCTCGCTTTCGATTCTGCTATTACAAACGTATTTTATTCTGTTGGTTGTCATCAAGCTTTTCATCGTGCACGACGGAATAACAGGTCGGCGCGTTGGATATTTCGACTTGTCATCTGCTTTTTTGCTCTAGGGCTTTTTCGCTTTTAAATGTCATTTTAGGTTGGAACGTCTGGCACTGAAAGACCTTAATTAAAGACGGATATGTTTAGTTCGATAACGCGTAACTGAACTATAGCTACCTGAATCGCCGTATTGAATAGCTATAGGTAGCTAGCTCAGCAGCTCAACAGTGACTTGCGCACTCGTCGCTCGACGAAAATGTAAGGTGAGAAAAATTAGAACATATTTTTCCCATGAGTTGTACAAATTGTAACCGTCAAAGAGTCTGATAAAATGACCGAGTTTAAATTGAAAATTTCTCACATAATAGTTTTGGCCTTGGACTGATGTTATTTCTCCAGTCTGGTGTTGCTTTTTGTCCGGGCTAATCGCTGCCACGTTCTTTTTGTCAACTGGAAATTTAATTTATTCTTAGTTCCTTGAATGCGAAACTTCATCGATTTCTTCACTGCCACTTCCTAACCAGCGATCAGACATGTTCTATCCCAAGCGTATATTTTCTAATCCTCGATCTGTTGTTTGGTTGTTTAATAGTCCGCAACATCGAAAAAACTGCTGCCCTTATAAAATTGGCGCGAAAACAGGATGCGCTCTTCAGTTAATTTATTCCCCACGTAAATCGTATTTCGCATAATTATGCCATTCCGCACGCCATTCCACATACCATTCCGCAAACTCTTTCCGCCTTTTACCCTCACCGGGATTTACAGCTATAGATCTCAAAGTAACCGATACCGCTGGGTTGTCGGATAGCCCCGTTGAAATGAATACAACTTTATCGGCGACCGCACCGGCTGTGTTTTGCACGAGGAACCATACATCGGTTAGCCCGCGCTTGGTTATGTCGTTTGTTTATGTGACCGAACACCTTTTTCAAAAGCTTTAATATAGCGAGAGTTGTAAAAGGCTGATCTCATGAAGCTTTTCGCTGTATCAGTAAACCGTGCAATAAGAGGTCGGCGCGTCGGGAGTGCAACAAGTATCTTATCTATTTACGATGAACGGAGTCATTTGTATCAACAAAAACAGAATGTTCAGCGAACGCGTACATGCTCCGCTTTCTGCTATTTATAGTAAAGAAAAGGTATGTTATTCTGTTGGTTCTCATCAAGCTTTTCATCGTAACGATGGAATAACTGGTCGGCGCGTTGGATATTTCGAAGCATCGGGGCCGGGGGTGAAACATATCTATCACGGCGACTTTATTTACATTGCATTCGGAGCAACACAAACAGAACAATACGGGTCCCTTAAATGTCTGTTTCGCTTTCTGCTAGCTATTTAATGTGGTTTAAGACAAAAGTGCGTTATTTTGTTGGTTGGGTTATTCGAAAAAAATTCAACGTAATCGAAAGGAAAACGGCTTTGCAATGCATCCGTGACTATCGTTAAGCGACAATTGTTACCTCAGAACGGAAACTTTCGGCCGTTTTCTGTTGATGTACACAGAAACTTTCTGACAACACAGAAACTTTCTGTGCTCCGCTTTTAAAACATCCATATGTGAAACTATGTCAAAACACTCCACGATTACTCAGCGATCTCCGGTGATGGAAAGCGTATGCTGGCCGACCGGCGCGATGTTTGTAATTTCATTAAAAGACAAAATTATCGCTGCGAACGCGAAACGGTCTGCTTTCATATTTCATCGACCGATTCCTGAAGTTCATCGCCGTTAGTTTCGATCCGAAGCCGGTCGATTGACTGAATCAATTTTGTTGAAATGCGACTTGTCTTCTCAGGAGGAATAGACACAACAGTTGAAGCATGAAACACTTGACACCTTCTGTGAAGATTTATCACCCAGATATGAAGTCGCTAAGAAGGCCTTGATTTTAGTCTGATGATAAATTACTTTCAAATAGTTCAAACGTTTTTTAGTTGTTACTAGGATGGAACGCCACGTCGGTTACTGAACATAATTCTGGTAACTTCATGTAGAGGCAGCTTAACATTTTAAGATGAGTAATCTGCTGGTATTTTTAACTCTCACTCTCATTGCTCAGTGTTCACAGAAACTTTCTGTATATTGAGAAACTTTCGAAAGATTCAGATACTTTCTGATTGTCTCAGTATAATAAGCCGTCGTCACGGTTGAATGCTCTGTGGATTTTGATTGGTCAATTACCAGAAACTTTCTGAGTTCTGAGAAAGTATCTGCAATTTAAGATACTTTCCTAAAAACACGAAACTTTCTCATTCCAGATTGTTTTGATGCATTCCAGATTCTTTTGAAACAGTGTTACTGATGACTGTGCCCAACTGCGGCTAAAAAAATTCCTAGAGTTGATATTAAGCCATAAGTGCTATCACATATAAACAAGACGTTCACTGGATGAATTGTTCACTGAGATTGTAGATAAATGATCGGTTTTATCAGAGTGAATTGTTTCTCAAGACTTTATTGCTTCAAGCAGCCAAACCGTGAAACCATCAAAGCATGACACAAGATAATATAGCATGTCGAGCCATTGAAGCATGCGTCTTTTAAAATATGTATGACTTGTATGTAAAACCTGACACTATATGCTTGTATTTTGTTTAGGAGCTAACTTCTTTAGAGACTCTTCTTCAAGCTACCAAGTTGTTGGAGTTATTAGTTCAATTTTAAAAGGTCCGTAAGACTTAATAAGCAAGAGAACCCATACCAGACATTCCTGCTGAGGGTTGATGGCTGGCAAATTGACAATTTTCAATCATTAATGTCTTCCCTAAATTACTTTCAGTTTCTGATATGCAAGAACACTGCACTTCGTGGGGTATAAATGTAGCTAAAGATTTACTGAAAATAACGAACCTAGTAAATAGTAATTGTAGAAAATTCAATTCCATAGCTAGCACGGATAGATGTGTAGAGTAATGTGGCAGTAGGTGCACAACACACTGTGGAGTCAAACATTCATCTTACTTACAAATACCTACACAGTGATGACGTATGATAGAGACATGTTTGGACAAAACAAAAATTGTGAGTAGAGTCACTGGAATATGAAGCTTCAATCGAATATAAACCAGGTCATGAATGGCTGATTGTACAAATGACTGATCTAAGCTGTTGCCACAAAATTCGCGCCCAGAGCTGCACTATACAAAGCCATAAGTGGTATAACACATTAACGAGAGGTTTACCAGATGCATGGTTTAAAGAGATGGTAGATCAGTGAAGAAGATGATCGGACTTTCTAAATGTTTTCTCAAGACTAAATGCTTTACGAAGCAAAAACGTTAAACCAACAAAGCGTGACATACAAGAAGCAGCAAGTAAAATCCCTTAGGTATGCGTCATTTTTGTTCAACACTGTATGTAGAACCTGACATGTGCTTAGTATTTCCCACTCGGGCTAGTTTCCCAAGACTGTTATTGAAGATTGTAAGTTGTCGAACTAATTACTGCATTTCGAGGGCTAGTTGCCGAGGGCTAGTTGCCAAGTTTAGAATTTTTGAATAAGTTTAAACATTGTTTCAGTTTCTAGTGTGCAAGAATTAAGAACAATGCAATTCTTGACGTATTTTAACCTCCGCCTTAATTTAAAATAGCTACCCTGCAACCCACAAAATTTTACAAATAGAAATTTAGCTTAATACAGGGGCCGTAATCAGGGATTAATAATCATGATTATGGCTCCTGGATTAATATTAAGCAATTCCTAGTTTATACAATTATCAACATTAATTTGCTGTTGAAGAAACACCTGACTGCATCGCTGGAATGGGTTTTACTTCATGCTTAGTAAGCATCTCTTAGCTAAGATGCGGTGAGGGTAAAAGACGGAAAGAGTTTGCGGAATGGTATGTGGCATGGCGTGCGGAATGGCATAATTATGCGAGATACGATTTACGCGGGGAATAAATTAACTGAAGAGCGCATCCTGTTTTCGCGCCAATTTTATAAGAGCAGCAGTTTTTTCGATATTGCAGACAGAAAATATACGCCTGGGATAGAACATGTCTGATCGCTGGTTAGGAAGTGAGAGTGAAGAAATCGATGAAGTTTCGCATTCAAGGAACTAAGAATAAATTAAATTTCTAGTTGACAAAAAGAACGTGGCAGCGAGTAGCCTAGACAAAAAGCAACACCAGACTGGAGAAATAACATCAGTCCAAGGCCAAAACTATTATGTGAGAAATTTTAAATTTAAACTCGGTCATTTTATCAGGCTCTTTGACGGTTACAATTTGTACAATTCATGGGAAAAATATGTTCTACTTTTTCTCACCTTACTGTTACATTTTCGTCGAGCGACGAGTACGCAAGTCACTGTTGAGCTGCTGAGCTAGCTACCTAGCTATTCAATACGGCGATTCAGGTAGCTATAGTTCAGTTACGCGTTAACGAACTAAACATATCCGTCTTTAATTAAGGTCTTTCTGTGCCAGACGTCCCAACCTAAAATGAGATTTAAAAGCGAAAAAGCCCTAGAGCAAAAAAGCAGATGACAAGTATGGTGTCTAATTATCAAAACTGGTTGTGTGAAAGGTTAAGTTGCGAAACTATTCTTACCACAAATGCATTTTGGTCAAATTGTTGTTCATTTTCCCGCTCATGATAAATGAATCATCGAGCATACAGGGTATGAGAATTGTTCTTTTACCGAGGGTTTAGAAAAAAAGAAAAAAATGTTTATTATTTGCCCTCGGTAAAGGATCAATCTTTGTCCTGAGAAGACTTTACGCTGCCACGTTATTTTTGTCAACCGAAGTCGCGTAGAGTAAAGTGAACATGAAATTTAATTTACTACGGATTTACTCATAGTTCCTTGAATGCGAAAACTAAACAGTATTCATCGCTTTCTTTACCCTCACTTCTTCCAAATCAACAATCAGACGATCAAATCCTCGAATTGTTGTTAATATTTAGCCAGAGTCCGCAGCATCAAAAAAGCTGCTGCTCTTATAAAATTGGCGCGAAAACATGACGCGCTCTTCAGTTAATTTATTTCCCACGTAAATCGTATTTTCGCATAATTATGCCATGCCACATGCCATTCCGCAAACTCATTCCTCCTTTTACCCTCACCGGCTAAGATGTTGTTTCAGTCAATAAATAACAATTTACTAAATGATTCTATTGTGAAAACACACCTTTTAGCTCTGGCGTAAGCTTCTTATTAGAAGAAAAGATCCTACAAACAAAAACGAGATAAACAAAGTTACTATTAGCCTAATTTGGTCACATTAATATGCGACATGTTGTTGCGTAGTTTGGCAGCCATTCAGAGCAACTATTAACTATTGTTGACTTGACACAGTTGAATTTTGTCCTACGAGACGAAAGATGACTATGTAAGGTAAATTCATTAGGAATGAAACCTTAAGACAATTAAAAGAACAAGCTTGGACTTCCACAGCAATGTTGACCCAAATGTGCGCGAGAATAAGGAAACAAATGTAATTATTACGATTTTTAAACGATGTGCATCAAGTAGCTACCGGCCACCATCAACTAAAGGTCTTTACTCATTTAATTAGAAACGATTAAGTGATTTTTCCATCGTTGAGTTTGCTTTAGGTACGCCAATTGAGTGTTCATGGTCAGTTATTTTCGTATTCAAATCAGACTTGTGACGAAATCAGTGCGCCACTACACTCACCCTTCTTAAAAACCGGCGTAACTTAACTACGCTAACAGCATTAACTTTCCACTTAGCATGCCTTACCTCTGATCTCGTTCAAAACTCTTTTAGGAAAGAAACAGTAGTAAAAATTGCGAGATACCAAGGACACTAGTTTCTGGGAAGCGGACGCAAAATGTCACGGTTTTTGAGTTCATGAACAATTGCGGAATTGTCACAGCGCATCCACCAATCAGGTCTATCGCCCGAAATGCATGTAATTAAATAACTGAATTATTCTGCAAACGCGCGTTGGATATGAGCTGATAGACAGCCAATGAGGTGCGTAGCGACGACAAGCTTGAGTGGAATACTTGTTTTATTTAAAAAAAAAAATCAAGAAATATTGCTAGATCTTGCTGATTTTGCTTTGCACGAACCACCACAAAATAGTGTAATGGTCGCTGTTTCTCAGGCATGGTATAATGGCTCATATACCATGGCCACTAAGCCAATCAAATTCCTTAAATTGCATTATGCAATGATCCAGTTTTTGATTAAGAAGTTTTATTCGATGACAAATGAAATTTAAATTGCTTATAATCTCTACCATAAATAATAGTAAGAGTTCGTAGCCTGTATCAAAACCAACGACTGCGTAAATTTGAAAACATGCAAGCTACTTTCGTTCATTTTCACAATTGTCGTTAGTGTTAAAGATGTCGGCCTTCGTGGTGTTTTTTAAGAACCTTAAAAGCATGCATTACGAGAGACGGAACTCTGAGTACAATAAATAAACCAGGCCGTTCACAGTCAGTACACAAAGTCGTGTACGGAAAATATAAGGACGTGCTCGTAGTCATTGTCAGGCAAACCATCAAATACGGAGCCCATCAAATTTTCCCGGAGAAAAATGATACGAAGTTACGAAGTTACGAAGTTCCCGTTAAGGCTGGTTTCCATATGATCGCAGATCGCAATAAGGTCTGCGATCGTCTGCAATCCTGCGATCGTAATCGCAGACGATCGCAGAAGATAGAACCATGTTCTATCTAAAGGCTGGTTTCCATATGATCGCGGATCGCAGATCGCAGATCGCAATAAGGTCTGCGATCGTCTGCGATCATATGGAAACTACTTCTGCGATCGTCTGCGATCACGATCGCAGGATCGCAGACCTTATTGCGATCTGCGATCATATGGAAACCAGCCTTTAGTTTCAACTGGAGACTACAAAAAAAATTCACGATCTTAAATTGGTCACGATTACTCCGGACCAAAAATTAGCGATCGGCTGTGCTCTAAATCACTTAAAAGGAAAATTCGCTTGTGTGCAAATTTGGAGGGAAGAAAATAACATGTTTGCGAGTCTTAAGCAGGAACAATTTGAACCGTCTTAAGATGACTTTTAAAACCTTGTACCCGTCCGGATTATAACGCCTAACAAAAGCTCATACAGTCATTCCCCCGTTAATCTAACTTCCCCGTAATTGTTCATAAATGTGACCATCGGTTTTTGGCCAGACGTTGGTCATACTGAAGAGCGATAGTGAATTGCGCCCCCCCCCCCCCTTCCTTAAATGAAGTGGTTCTTATCTTACCCTTATCCTTAACGGTTGGTGTTGTTAAAGTCCTTGGGCGGCAAGAGCCTCACTGTTGGCGACAGAGACAGCTTCGGGGACAAGCCTCTCCAGACTTTCCGTGTCCACGATGTTCGTTCTTTTGTTCTCCCGACCAATTAATGTTAGGCGTTCTAAGCTGTGCAGGTCGCTACAAATAGAATGATGGGCAAAAAATAGAGACGTGTGTAGAAGAGTAACCCTGAGATCGTCATAAACCTCATTAGGAGTACCTGATGGAGCCGCTCGACTAAAAACTCGCTCTGCGGGCTGGAAAAGAGCTGGCTGGGAACTGAATTCATCAGACGGTTAACTGGCTAGAACGTTTCTAAATCTCTAGCTGGCTGAGAAATTTTATTAAAACACTGGTCCTAGCTGGGTAAAAAAATGTCTCGTTTGTTTTTTGTACCTGCCAGGCTCGTAAAAAATCGCATTTTACTTTTTTTCGCTCTAACAGCGTCTTTCCTCATTAGGATTGGGATAAATGTGACGGAAAATTTTTTAGCCTGGTGCCGGTGAATATCTGAGAATGATGTATTATTCAGTGAATGACATTGTTATTTACTGAATAATACATCGCATTTATTCCACTGCTCACATGCCACTCATTGGCATTCCAATCCTAGCAGTATGCAGGATGTTTGTCCCGTGAACCTAGTTGAATGGCCTTAGCTCCCACGAGTCTCCTGTAGCTCAGTGGTAGTGCTAGTAATCGGAAGGTCTTGAGTTCGACTCCTGATAGGAGCACTCGGATCTCCGGCTTTTTGCGAGTATGCCTGTGTCATCACTGAATAATACATCATTCTCACTCATTAGGATTATTTACTATTATAATAAAAAAAAACATGCCATACACGCAATAGACTCCGAGGTTGTTTCAAGTATTTTAATATTTCGCACAATTTCCCCCTTTTTGTTAAAATAATAATAATAATAATAATAATAATAATAATAATAATTATAATAATAATAATAATAATAGTAATAATAATAATAATAATAATAATAATAATAATAATAATAATAATAATAATAATAATAATTTCAGTGTACAATATATACCATATTTACTCGAAAACGCGCCGTCCCCGAATAAGCGCCACAATAATCCAGTTGTATAGGACTTATCACGGTTTTCGACGCCATTTTGACGAGTAGGCAAACACCTCTGAAATAACAGTGTTTGTATGGGAATCCGATGTCAAATAATTTTCTAAAAACATCGCTTCTGAAAAATTCATGAATTGGAAACTTTTAGTACTATGCAAAGGATTTAAAGAAAAAAAATTGGAGGGATGTAGCAGTGCCAGAAAGCGTCCAGTCGTGTTTTGTCAAAATGGCGTCGGAAACCGTGATAAGGCCTATTGCACCAATATTTGTATGTAATTTACAGCATTTGGTTCTAAACTTCACGTATCTTGAATTCTCACGAAGAGAATTATCTCTTGATTCTCACCGTATTTCCTCGATTAATAATAATAAATTAGATTGATATAGCGCTACTAGTATAAAAATATTCCAAAGCGCTTCACACACTTTTTGTTACAGAAGTAAAAATATGTATAAAAAAGTTGACCCATCAAACAAAGACTGACCCAATAAAATTGACCCATCAAATCCCAATATGAATGTGTACATTCTCCTTATTACTCTCCATGTGGTAGTCGTTGGGAGAATTTGTCGTTAAATCAAGACAGTTATCTGTGGTGATAAGTGAGACTGGAGATTGACGGGCGCGCGAGGATCACACGCAAGAATCCACGCTTCTGGTGATTCTCGCGAGTTGTTTTAGCCTGCGTGCAAACGTCTCGTATTTCTTTTGTTGCACTCAGCAAAGGAAATAAAGTCGAACTTCTTTATTACGGACACCAAGGATACAGGAATAAGTGTCCGCATTATAGAGGTGTCCGTTTTAGACAAGTAGGCTTTATATGGATTTCGGTCTCTCAGGGACCAAATGAACTGTCCGTAATAGAGAGGTGACCGTATTAAAGAGGTCTCTGTAAGGAGAGGTTCCACTAGATGCCTGTAAGCAGGTTATAGTTGTGAATGGTGGCAGATCACAATCATCTACCACGCTACAATCAAGGACAAAAGGATTGGGACAAATTCGCATGTACGATGTTTCCCTCCGCACGCGACAGAAACACGGTACGCGCAAACGATAAGTGTCCATTCCCCGACCCTCACCCCCTTACAATGTCGAGCCCGTGTAACAAAAATGACTTGTGGATTTCAACATTCCCTCGGGGGGACGGGTGTAGTTAGTGAGATGGGCTTTAAGCGGAAAACATAGCTTCATTGGTCAGTCAGACTAAATTAGCAGTTAATAGGAGTACTTTGTAACATCTGTCCCAACACATTTTGTCCTGATTGTAGTCTTGGTTTGAATTCTGCTTGGTGTGAATGGTGCGAGGGTTTTTCAACAAACTAATGCTCGGTAATAAATATGTGTTCAAGCTCCTTCAGAGATTTGCCTTTGGTTTCTGGTACATAAACAAAGAAAAACACCCAACCGCAAAATGCAATTCCTCCGTAAAGCCAGAACGCTCCCTAACGGGTGATCCACTCGGTCAACGAAAGGAACGTCATGGAAATTATCAGATTAAAAGTCCAGTTTGTAGCAGTGGCAAACGCATTTCCTGTACTACGAGCCCACAGGGGGTATATCTCTGAATTGATGGTCCAAGGCATTGGGCCCATACCGGGAGCGAACGCTGCAATGTAAAGTATTAGAGCCACAATAGCTAGCCAGGCATGTTTATAAGGGCAGGCAGCATACGACCAAGTGGTATGATCCTCTGACACACTGCACCTACCATACGCCGGATGGTAACTCGACCCATTGAATGAAACACATGATCCATTGACGGGATTGCTCGTTGCGTCCTTCACAGAACAAAATCCACACTTTGCTTTGAGGCAGTCTAAACAGTGCCCACTACTTGGACAATTGTCACTGACATTCAAAGGTGTTACTTCCTGTAAGGATATCGAGGCATCGTGTTGCTTTGCCATGAAGAAAGCACCTCCTAGAAGGAACAGGCTAAATGTAACCCCAGCAAGGCTCCCAAGTAGAAGCTTTCGCCGGCCCATTTTCTCTACAAGACAGACACCTACGATGGTGAATGCAAAGTTACCAAATGCCACTACCGCGGCCAACCAAATGGCGAGCTGGTCGCCTTGGATACCAGACATTTGAATGATCGTTGCACTGTAGTACCTAGGAATAAGGAACATTACGAAAATGTACATGAAAACTTTGAGCAAAATGGATGAAGAAACTATTTCATTTTGAAAGGAAATAGTTACTAAGCAGCCATCATTATGGCAATGCCACTTCCACAGTATTTTTCGACGTACAGCTTTCGCTTGGTTAACACAGCACCCTAGCTAACCTCAGGTATGACATCAAGAAATGTAATGAAAGGTAGACAAAACAAAGTGCATCATCTTTCTATGATTAGGTCTCTAGCTGTCTCTCTATTCTCAGGACTAATAATTTATTTCACTTAGATAAGCCACTGCAACCATTGTACAAGTGGCACTGGTATGACTATGACTATGGCATAGAATTGAGTAACGACTAAGAAAAAATTTCAATGAAAACCAGGTAAAATTAAACAGCCAATTCCAAGGATTTCATATTCAACAAACAATAAAATTTAAAAAATAAAAAAGATCCTTTACAAATTTGCGCATTCAATTCATACGCCACCGAGTAAAGCATAATGATTCTACTGAATGTGAGGTAAAATAGCACTATGAAATTCCGAAAATACAAATGTAAATGCCACCGAAAATTACCCCCTCGCACCCACACCGGTTAGTCAAAGGAGGGATATGATGGATGCTTTCAAATCTGATGCAGATTTTGTGTACTTTTGTACTGATTTTATTAAATAAAAGAAAGACCCTTGCAGTTATTTACACAACTTAAACAGTTGGAAAAAAAAAGCCTGAAAAAATTTTAGGCTTGAACGGAATTCTTCTTTTATTAAATCTTTCACCTGCAAATGAAATATATGTTTCATATATCATATTCATTTATTCATCCTTCACAAGTAAATTATTATGAACTCAAAATATCACCAGCTCCCAGTTGGCTTCAAAGCTTAGTTGGTAGAGTGCTGCACCAGCATCTTAGAGGTCATGAATTCAAATCCCATTCAAGCCTGATTTTTCTCAGGCTTTCTTTTGCAACTGTTTTTAATAGTTGCATATTAAGTAACTGTGAGGGTCTTTCTTCTATTTAATCTTTCACCCACAGTTGAAATAATTGTTTCATATATTCATTTCACATACTGATTTACTTACATAACAGTATTAATTCCTAAAAGTTGTTGTATTGCTTGTAACACACAGCCGACCAAAACACCTCTCCTTGTCACTGTAGATGCCAAAATTCTGTATGCTCTGCTTTGAGTAAATGATGAAGAGTCTAAAAATGGATGGAAAAATTAGACAAAATTCAAAGTAAAGGAAAATTCTCACTTTTGTATTAGCTGTTTAGAACTGTTATTACTCTCACATGATGATTATTTTGAATCAAATGCAAGGCATTAAATTTTATTTTACATAGTGCTGTATTTCTTGTATAAAGGCCTGGGACAGTTATTATTTTAAAATACCGGTATGTGTCCAATTCACATAAATTTACGGCAAAATTCACACAATTATCTCAACAAGTCTGCAAAGACAACATAAATTTGCATGAATTTCTGCAATATTATCTAGAATTTTGCATGATAATTAATTTTTTACACAATTCACAGAGGAAAAAAACCTTGCTGAATTTGCAGTTCTCAGTTTAAATAATCATTATGCAGGAACCCTAGGGAAGGAGAAGATGGAGCAATAAATAAAGTGTGTGCACGACGGCCATGTTGGAGTACTGAGACAATACAATGATTTTCCTTTGGGAAATATATTCAATTATTATGCAAATATCTTCTATTGTTTAAGTCCTCCAACATGGACACTGTGCACACACTCTATATCACTGTCACAAATCTGAACAAAATTATACACAAGAGGCACAGATACATACATACATACATACATACATACATACATACATACATACATACATACATACATACATACATACATACATACATACATACATACATACATACATACATACATACATACATACATACATACATACATACATAAATACATACATACATACATACAAACAAACAAACAAACAAACAAACATACATACATACATACATACATACATACATACATAAATTTAAGATAGAAAATGTAACACTGTTACTCGAGTTTCACGCACTAAGCGTGAAACTCGAGTAACTGTGTTACATTTTCTATCTTAAATTTATATTTCGCTCTGCATGTTTTTGCATCGAGCACTCCTGCGACTGAGTGAAGCAATCATTATATTGTTTCTTTGTTTACATACATACATACATACATACATACATACATACATACATACATACATACATACATACATACATACATACATACATACATACATACATACATACTTTATTGTAACTCCCTAAAAGGATGTTTCAGTTACAAGACTACATAACTATCAACTAAAACAACCAATTAAATTAGAGGTCGACTAGCAATAGAGTTATTTCAGTAGAGTTAGGACTTAGAGTTAGAGTTAACGACTGCCAAAATCCTGAATTCAAGATTTTGGACGTCCAAAATCCTGAATTCAAGATTTTGTACTGCCAAAATGCTGAATTCAAGATTTTGGACGGCCAAAATGCTGAATTCGAGATTTTGGAAGCCAAAATGCTGAATTCAAGATTTTGTACTGCCAAAATCCTGAATTCAAGATTTTGGATTGCCAAAATGTTGAATTCAAGTTTTTGGACGGCCAAAATGCTGAATTCAAGATTTTGGCCGTCCACAATCTTGAATTCGAGATTTTGGCCGTACAAAATCTTGAATTCAGGATTTTGGTCGTCAAAAATCTTGAATTCAGGATATTGGCTGTCCAAAATCTTGAATTCAGGATTTGGCAGTCCAAAATCTTGAATTCAGGATTTTGTACGTCCAAAATCTTGAATTCAGGGTTTTGGCAGTACCAAAATCTTGAATTCAGGATTTTGTACGTCCAAAATCTTGAATTCAGGATTTTGGCAGTCTAAAATCTTGAATTCAGGATTTTGGCAGTCCAAAATCTTGAATTTAGGATTTTGCAACTCTAACTCCACGCTGTAACTCTATGAAGATAACTCTAACAGTAGCTGTCCCCATTAAATTACCAAATAACTGAAGTAATAAATATGCAACAACAAAAAAAATCTGTAAGATACAATGGATTGGATTTACTATTTACAAATTCATAGATTGATCAGAAAAAAGTAGGTCAACAATTCTTTTCCTAAAAACTTTGACAGAGTCTGAAGATTAAACATTGTCTCTTAGACTGTTCCAGAGCGTAGCACCACGGTAGGTGAAGGACCACTGACCGGTGATTAGACGGCACCTTGGAATGTTCAGTTGATCGCGTTGTCTAGTATTTATGGTGTGAATTTGTGAACGCGGAGTAAATTTCTTGATCAAGTAGTCAGGGACGAGTTTATTAACGCATTTGAACATCATTACGGCATCGTTCAAGTAAATTCTGTCATTAACAGGCAGCCAGTTTAGCGATTTGATACCTTGTAAGATGTGAGCGAACTTTTTGAGGCCAAGTACAATACGGGCGGCGAAGTTTTGCACTAACTGAAGTTTCGTGACATTATGTTTGCAAGTATTTGACTAGACAGTTGAGCAATAATATAACTTACTGAAAACAAAAGAGCTCATAAGGAGAAGCATTGTTTTCTTATCTAGCGAGTGTTTTATTCTATCAATTTGTACCAGTTTATGTAGGCAAGTAGAGACTGCCATAGAGGCTGCCAAGATGTCATATTGATTAACAAAACATAGTCACCATGTTCTAACCTGTGTCTTAAGCAACTCCACCAAACATTGCAAGTGCTTTGACTCTTTTGATGTCTTCATGGCCATATATAGATGGCGCGATACTGTTAACAAGGTAAAAAAATGTAAAACAGAATGTAAAGATTTGTGGCCTTCAAAGAACCAACCAACACCAAAATAGCTCAGACACTATTTTCTAAATTGTTATTCATTCTTTTCTAGTTTACAGTGTATATTTATACAAAAGAGCCTTCCTCCCTCCCCCTGTACTATAATGCTTACCACACGCTCCCCCACCCTTAAAAAAATGGCCACTAACCTCGTCAAAGATCTGAAGAACTTCTGATAGAACTTCAGGAAGAAAATATGCTAACACCTGCTGCTCATTTGCCAGGATGTTATAATCTGAACAATGAGGCTTTGTTTGTTTGCTATGGAGTAAAAAAAAAAAAGGTTGATAAATTGGTAAATTTATGCTAAATAGTTGACTAACTCATTCCCATGGAAACATAGCTCAAGGTTTAGGTCTACAGATAAAATCCTGGCCCCAGTTGTTCAAAGAGCGGATAACTTTATGCAGTGGATAAGTTGCTATCCAGCGAATAAAATGTACTCCAACAGAAGCTTTTGGAAAGTTTTTCACACAATCCCATACTTAGATTAGACAGACGCTTCTGCTTTATACACAAATTATTGGGCTATAAGGAAATTCTTGTACAAATTTTATCTACAGCATAGCGACTGTGGATAAAATTACCCGCTCTTTGAACAACTGGGGCCTGAAGGTCAACCATTCCAACTCAGACTGGGGCTACCAAACAGTGCTTGTTGCCTTGGCCCTGTTTACTATCCCTTTGAGCCTTAATAGTGACCAGAATTCAATTTCTCCTTACAATATCACTTGTCAATCAACTTGTAGGTCATGAGAATGATTGAACTGATCACTGAAGACAAGACATCTTGGTGTTTAAACAAATTCTCTTTACTAGTACTGTAGGAAAAATATTAAAAAATGGTAAGGAGAATATGCATGTTGACATCAGGCAGGGGCAGCCAACGACAGTTTTATCTTGAATTCTTCGAAACGCTATTTCAGGCTGTCTGGAGTGCCTATAAAGCCCTGTTGATTCATTTCAGGCTGCGCTCTAATATTTTCAACTGTTCAGTCATTCTAGGGGAACTTGAGTCTTATTGAATAATTACTAGCGCATTTGTGTCCATTTTTCGAAAACCTTAGGTCCTATTTCGTTTCTGAAATTCCTAGCTGACCTTTCTTTGGTACCCGAAACCACAGTTTTGTCAATCCAAAAACACCATAGGCCTTAAATTTCCCATAACACGAACATACGAGGTAAAAATTCCCTTTAGAAAATTGAAGGGGATTAATAGCCTTCCGAACAGATAATTTACCGAAAGGATCCCTTGAGTGCCCCTGATCAGGTCTTAAAAGATTATGCTGTGAAACGAGGGCTCTGCCTATTCCATTTGAAGATGAAATCGTGAAGTGACCATTCAGATGAAAGACAAAAGTTAATAAGCAGTACTTAAATCCTGTGGTTTTAGTTATTATAATTGTGCGGCTGTAACTGATATGTCGGTGAAAGAAATCCTAAAGTGAAACCATTCAAATGAAGTGTGGCCACTCAAATGAATAATTATTAGTACTGCTAACATTTTCGCAATGCTTGCCTTTAAATCACCTATGATACGTTACTTTTGTTCAAGAGCAACCTCTACAGATTGGAAAACAATTTCAAAACGTGACACAAACCTTCACACATTTCCTGTATCTTCTCCCTATAAACACTGTGTCCTTGATCATCCACAAATGAACACAGAAACTGTTTAAATCCGTTCTTGATCTCCAGTCGAGGAGCTTGCATGGAGACCCACTCACGCGCGGAATTTCCTTTCATATCCTCAAGGTTTTCTATACTTTCGATGAGCTACAAAAACAAGAATTGAATTAATCAAGAGACGAAGCAAAGTACAAATTATGTAACAGTCAGACCACATGCAGTTAATGTTTAACTCTCTGTATAGTGTAGCATCAGGCAATTTCATTAGACAGTGTTGCTACTCTTCTGTGAATGTGTACCCTGTGAGTAGAGAAAAGAAGATCAAAGGGATCTCTGCTTGCAGGGTATTAGGTGGGATGCAATTCCATGGATCACAGGGTTACCCCCTGTAGTAGGTTGCTGGCACCCATTTATACAACTGGGTGAAGAAAGACAATATGGAGCAAAGTTTCTTGTCTAAGTTAAGGAAACAACATGAACATGCAAAAACCAACCTATCTTGAACCATTCATATTTCAGTGGAAATGACTTCATATTAAAAGTTTGTTCCACTAACTTTTATACTACTACAACTCCAAACATTTCAATTTTTTCTTCTCGGACTATTGTTTAATCAATTCCTATTTTTTTTTTTCAGATACTAAATGAGAATTAAAAATTTAAGTGTATTAAGTCGTTATCTAAGTTCTAGTGAGTCTCCTGTACATACCTCATCTTCATCCTGTATGTCTCCATCTGCGGCTCTTTGTGCAAGCCGACGACAATGTCTCGGCTGCTCCTCATCCTCCTCATCTGTTTCATCTTAAAAAAAAAAACATATAAATTTACAGCAGGTGTCAATTCCTAGATTTAACTCTGTATCACACTGTTGCCATGCCAGCAAAGCCACAATAGGATGACGACCATCATCGAACATTACCGCAATCTCCATAGACACACAACGCAAGTGCTTCCCCAGTCTGCACTCAGACCATGCAGTTTCATTTGACCCGTCATTATTGCCCACTTGAATAATTTCAATCTGTATTTGATTTCCCTAGCAAAACTTGGTCTTTTTTGTAATTTCTTTGTGTGGCAAAATAATAATAATGAAAAAACACTATCCAAGCATCAATTGCAAATTTTATTATTGCGAACCTGTATAAAGAATAAATTGAATTGAATAATTGACCAAATCAAGTGTTTTTCTGTGGATTTGATGACACCATGTAGTATCACATCACATCACATTACAGCATAATAATTATTGTCTAGAAAAAAAATCCTTTTTGAACTGCAAAAAAAAATTCTCATACCATAAAGCAATCCCCTATGAAGCCGCCCCCTTGTTGCAGCCTCTTCTCTGTCTCTCTTCCTCATCAGCCGCTCAGCTTCCCGTCGAGCCTCTGGGTCCATTTCATCAAATTCCTCGTCATCTAACACTGCTGCATCATATACATCAAGTGCGGCAATTGGGCGATAATCCCTTTCAAGTGTCAAAAGTAATATTGTGATTTAGCCAAGTTTTTTCCCAACCCTTTCAGAACGAGACAGGCTTCCAGCCAGAAATTTAAAACTGGACATCCAAGGAGCATGTTTCCAAAAAGTCAGGACACCTGGATGTACCCTTCTGACTAAAATGTTAAATCCAGACTAAATGCCCCCTTCTTAGTATCGATACATACATTAGGTGATCGATATTTTAGAAGGATTTGACTAAGTATAAATACACATCATTCTTAAATGTACAATAAATGAAAGTTTTTGCCTAGAGAGAAATGTGTTATGAAAAATCAAAAACAAAAAATAGCAATTTTTTCTGTAGAAAAAAAAAAAATAGAGAAATGCTTCAAGTTGGGGTTATATCAGCTGCAGGTATATAGTACTGCCTGGAACTATTGGATCATTTGCCGCGACTTTGCCTCGGTCTTATCACGGTTTTGATCTACGGTTTCACCTCGGCAAAAACCTGTCTAACCGCAACGAAAACCCTGGTTTAGCCTAGGTTTTTTCTGGTTGACTTAACCCGTGGTGAAGGGCAGGACTCGGTTAGGTTTGAATAGGCTATTGTTCGCTTTGTTTCAGGTTCTTCGAGGACAATAAACAAACTGTCGGTTTAGATGTGATAAATTTCACAGAAGCTCTCTCGCTCAGAAGGGAAATAATCAAAGCGCTCTGTGAGCGAACTCGTTCATTGAGCGGGTAAATGTAATGATATTTCAGATTATGCCAAAAATTATTTGCTTAACGCGCAAAACAATTCATTACACTTCAATTGCACTATTCCTTTCGATATGCGAAGAAACGCAAAGGTCAGTGAAAGGTCAAATGCTAGTTGACAAAAGAAGAGAGCGCTTCCAGGACTTTTCGAAGGAATTACAATCGGACTAGTTGCGTCTCATTCACCGCGGCTTTCGGTTGCTTTCGTCTTTGCCGCGGTTGCGGTTTTTGTCCCACCGTGGTGAATTCGCGGCAATCACGTTCAGCAAAGACGAGGTTTTGTGTGCAAATGGTCCAATAGTTTCAAGCAGTACTGTGTTTACCCCAAACTATACCACAAGGAGGTTGCCAGTCATCATATGGAAAATAATTAAAATTTTCACTGACTACAAACCATTTCCATGACAAATGCCTTGGTAATAAAGCCAGCAATGAAAGTAAAGAAATTAATACCTTTGTAAATACTTTTCGGAATGACACTACCTTTGCTAAACAAGGAAACTTTTTGAAAACCTAAGTTGCTAGCCAAAAATACAATTCTCTAACTTCTCACTGAATTAATGGAAGAAATCAGACTTTCCCTCACTTGTTACAAAATTTTCCCCGACCTCAGAAACAAATGTTTTTCCCGAAGCTTAACAATGCTGTATAGCTTAAGGTGGTACTGGAGGCTAATTTGCACATTTTCATCACATATCTACATGCATAAAATCTGTTGAAAAAATCACTTAAACTTCCTCAAATTTTCACATTTAACATGTTATTGCATGTAGTTTTAGTAAAAAATATTCTTTTTCCAAAAGAATGAAAGGAATTCCTGAAATTTGACCTGTTACTGGGCGTGGTCGAAACCTTGCCATTTGGCATATCTCTATAAAACTCAAAGAAAATGCCCTGCATTTCAAAAAGCATCGGCCAATTGATGTGTAATGTTAAGACCTAGCATCGTGTCAGAGTGCGTCAAAGAAAACTCAAACGGACAAAAATTATGTCTACAAATGTAATTATTCAATCTCATAAAAAATGTGACGCCACTACAAGTCTTGTATTTGAAGAAATTTGACACACTCCGACGAAAATGTTCGTTCAAGTACGTATTTGATGACTGCCAAGTTTCAAGCCGTTCTGATAAGCCTTCGAAAGTAATTTTAAATGAACATGCTCCCACCTTTCAATCAACATGCATTTTTTTCTCAAAAATTGCGCTGGAATCGTCAAAAAATCAGCTTGAAAGCTTCCGTCGGCTTGGATTCAATGGCAGCCATGTTTTTTTACGCCTGTAATAACAGTTTACAGCGGTAAATCATCAAAAACGGTCCTTTTTAGACCCTTTCTTTCCTTTTACGGGGTGCTATTTTTCCCGCGAAACCAATCAGGAGAGGCGATTATAAACAATGACGCCTCTGCATAGCAACGGCACCCGCAACAGAACCCCAACAGTGTGACGGCGTTGAATCAAACAGACAAACACGCGTGATCGAAGAAGCTAGTTCTGGAGGAGTTATACGTCTAAAAAATAGGAAAAGAAGTGATGCCGCCGAGAAAGCGGTTACACACGATAAAGGAGAAGTCCAAAAAGGGTTATGAAGCTTGTGGTTCAGGATCACAGTCGAGGATAGGGCTAGATTTTGATAAGTTGGGGGAAGCTAGCTGGAGAATCATGCATTTCTCTCCTGTTTTCGAGCAGTCTCTGTCTTCTCCTAATTTTTGGAGTGCGCATCTAGTGCACGATGGATCTAGCGAGCGGTGAAGCCGCATAATTTTACTGTCACTTTTCGTGCGTGATATGAGGGGGAAAAGTACGACTGCTTGCAATCTAAATCGCCGTTCATTGGATTACGCGACGCGACCCGTACCCGTTCAGCGTTCCAGCAAACCTGAAAGAAAAATATTGGAATAGCGTGTGCTGCTAGGTAGTTGGCTAAGTGGTGAAAATAAGAAATAGCGTTTATGCGTAAAATTATCGCGTCAAGAAGCGAATTGCGATATCACTACAAACAATATTAATCACGTAATAGACTGCTAAGATGTTCAAATAACTGGTTTTTAGGAAATTCTCGGCCTCAATAGTGTTTATGTTTTCATTTCCTTTATTGTCACCACTAAGTTGATCGCAACAGATGATGTCTTTAGCGAAGACAATAATTTTATTTCAGCCATCTAGAGATCCAGAGCGGTCTCATCTTTCACGTAAAAGAGAGCATATTGACAGATCTCTCAACATCGTGCTCTTTGGGGAATTGTAAACGAACACAACACAAAGATTTTCACAGTAGGCAGTCCATGTTTTTTCCGCGAAAGACCCCGTAGAAACCAAACTTCTCTCGCTTATTACTCGGGAACGCTTCAGTCTTGATCTCTGAAATTTGGTATACAGGTCCCATTTTAAGTAATCTCTCATATGTCTAAAAAAAGTCATGATTCGAAAGATCCGATTTAGCCTCCAGTACCACCTTAATCTACAGCTCATCGTCTCTAACACAACATTCTTTTATTTTCCAATACAACCTGTCCCTTGTACTTGAGGATTATTGGTTGGGAGGTAAGCAGATGTATCCATATAATGCATCTCAGTCAACAAATGCACGAGAGCCCTATCATTATAGCCAATATGAAGGGGGTGGGGAGAGGTTAATCCTTTAATAACCCTTAAAACTCCTAACAGAGATCAGCATCAAATCATCAAATAGCCTGCGTAGCAGTCGTTTCCGTTTCCTTCAAGCCAAGCGGGGTAAGCGCGCGAGGGCATTGGGATAAAAAGGAGCAAAAAAAGTAGGAGCGGGGGGAGGGGCGGGGAAGGAAAGGAAACGCCTGCTGCTGAGCCCAGACATTTTACCGAACGCCCCCAAATGGCTTCGCTCCCTTGGGGCCTACACTGTCACGTCAAATGTCACATGGGAACCAATCAGCGAAAACAGAATCGCGGCGGGCAACTTGTTTACTTCAAGTTGCAGTATTTTAGCAGATTTTCTCGAGCTTTACGTCGCTCGCACAAAGCGTAGATAAAATTACTTAACACAAATTTTACTAATGTTTTAGATTATCAACTCATTTGCTGGAATTACAGACAGAATGAGTCTGTCCCACATGGCTAAATACTTCCTCGCGTTTCCAGGATAAAATTAATTGTATTTCGCGTAGCGTGAAATACAAAGTCGTTCGTAATATTGAAAACTTCCTTTTCAGACCGTGGCTAGAACTAAAATTTTCCTGCAAAATATTTACCTGAGGCCTCCTCAATCTCTTTATGATGACAGAGTTGGAATAAACATTTTTTTGTTCGCATGCGAAACAAGCTTTCTGATTGTCGTGTCTTTGATACCGCCGACAGCCAGAACAAATTTTCTTAAATTTATAAAAATTCCGGAAGGATTTCGAAAAACGAATGATACCATGTTTGTTGAGACAATAATACCTACCAACAAACCAAAGCGCAATGAAAACTATATCGAACTATATTTTGAGCGTGACCGGGATTGGGGAATTCTTGATTTTGCTTGATGTTATAAATGGACATAAGCTCTTAAAGCAGTCCTTTGCAAATGTGTCTCCCTGCGAAAGTAGTTCGGTCGTTTCCAAAGCAAAGCCAACTCGAAATCGAAAGGACACTCGAGAGTTCCATCTTTAATTAGCGGTTAACCGGTTGTCGTTTTAGTCTATGAGTTTGATTGACTGACGATTGACCAATGGTAATACAGCATTGCCTCCCGTTCGCTGACGAACGGTGTTCGGTAAAATGTCTGGGCTCAGCGGCAGGCGTTTCCTTTCCTTCCCCGCCCCTCCCCCCCGCTCCTACTTTTTTGCTCCTTTTTGCCCAATGCCCTCGCGCGCTTGCCCCGCTTGGCTTGAAGGAAACGGAAACGACTGCTACGCAGGCTAATCATCAAATTTTGCCTTGTAATGTCAGTACTTATTCAACTACTGAGGTCATGGGAGTTAATAATACGATCACCTAAGGTGAATTTTCTTGATATTTCAAAAACGACGTCTCCCCAGTACTTTTATAAAAAAAAGTATGGAGACAAGATAGGAGAATTTGTTCTTCGATAACTTACTGCTCCATCCTGTCACCAAACAACTCCTCTCCTTCTTCTTCCTCAACAGCATTTTCGTTTCCAAGAACTGCATCAGTTTCATCCTCAAAAGGTGGAAGATCTCTTCCTGGACTGGAAGTCAGTCCATCTGTCCGCTGAGGACTGCTAGGCACGCCAAGACTACTCGAAGATTCCTAAACCAGGGAAATTATATGGCTCAAAATAAAATATATTAAATGACAATTTCACGTACTGGAGTTTAAACTTGGACAGGTAAAGCAGATTTTAAGACCTGATTATTACTACTTGTGTTCTTGGAAGGGTCATTCGTTTTAATTGTAATTTCACCTTACGATCGATTCTGAAAGTTGTACAACTTAGCAAGAAATTGACAAGTTCGATTCACGGTACGTGTACATTGCACACAGCGCAGACTGCTTAACAGCGCGATAAAATCACCGTGAAGGTAGATTCTGATCTCTCACATTTCTTAAACAGCGGCAATTTATAGAACACTAAGCTAATCTCGGTTAAATAGACCAGCACATGAAATTTAGCTTCGAATAACCTTAGATTACGCACTCGATCGATCGATCGAATTAATATTTTTCTGAAAGACAAGGTGTGCATTTTGGACCTCAAAATCGATCAACAGGCAAAAATATTGAAATTCTACACAGAAAACACTGACGATGTGATCATTCACTTATTGATATGCAGGTAATGCTTTTAGTTCATAAATATCGGAGCAAATTCTACGAGAATACACCGCACAACTTACCGCCATGCTTTCTTCGTCGGCTGATCTGTTCACGTGACACAATTTTCCCGCGTTTTTCCTATGATTGTGAAAACGAGGCTCCATCGATCAGCTGACTTATTTAGCACCTTCAGAACAAACAGTACCCAGGGGTACTCGCAGGGGTTCGTTTCTTAACTCTCGAAGCTTAGAGTTTTTGGGTTCGCGCTCGAGCGCAAACGACACTTGCTTTTTTAAATAATCCGTTTGTATGGACTGCGGAGTTACGGATGTTCCCGAAAACTGCTTTAATATGTTAAATTGAAATAATACATTTATTTAGCCAAGCCTAAAAGCGGAGCTCCACAATTCCTTTTTAAAGGCATTTTTGTGTCTTACTGAGTCTGCTTATCGTATCAACGTAATAACCTTACAAATTCCTCATTCTTTCTGTAGTTATATATACTTTTAGTGCATATGCAGCAAACTGCTTACCACCAATAACAATTACAACGTTTATAACATGGATTAGTTAAAGTTGTAACGGAAGACACCGAGAGCAAAATTACTCACTTCCTGTTTCGTAACTGAAAGCGGCGAAAATAATTCCTCCTGATTGGTTAAGACGCCATTTCTCATTTAGTTGGTTTCTTCATTTTGTGTCCAACAACAACGAATTCTTGATTTCAGTTTCTTTGAAGTTCAATTTTTTAAGCCGAGTTGTTTGTCCCTAAAATACATGGAAATCAAGTGCTGCCGCTATAAAGGAAATTCCGGATCTAGAGATGAATTTTCGTGTCTTACAAAAGCATTTTAGATTGGATTTGTTTGGTTGAAAATCTGAAATCAGTCATGGCGACCAAACGCTTTAACCTCGCTACTTCTTCTTTCAAAGAACGAAAACCGAGTATAACCGTGTCCTTTGATGGGAGAAAGGAGCAGGTCAAATCATAGTTGGTAGAGCAACTATGGTCAAATTTAGTGGAAGAAATTACCCTGCAAATTTGTTTTTTGGATCCACACGCGCGCGGAACTCTGCCATAGAAAAGGCAAGATTGATTTAGAGGTTAAGGAGGCTCGAGGCAGTTTTTTTGGACTTAGGGTAGAAGTTTTGAAATTACAATCTCGAAAACAAGATAAACTTCGATCTCCTTCATACTACATCATCATTTCAACATATGATCAAAGTTAATTTTCTCATCGGTTTCCAAGCAACAGCTATTACCATAGCAACGGAAGCGCATAGCCTTTCATTTTAAACATTGTCGACTATCTCGAAGTCTAGTCAGACACTTTATGACGAAACTTTAGGGATTTAAACTACTCAATCTAGACAACTTATAGGCGAAATTAGAAAAAAATCTGTAAGAGCGTTTTCAAGTAAATAATAAATCAATTTTTACGGGGTGATTTGTTTATTCCAGCATTTTTCACCAATATCTCTGGCAAAATAAAACTTGACACTTTGTCTTTTCTGTTAAAAGGTCATTGCTAATAGCAAAACATTCTAAATGTACAATTTAGCTTCATGGGTGTCTCCGATTTTAAGATATTTATGTTTAAAAATTGTGAAAATAAAGCTCTTTCTCTGAAGAAGAATTTTATTTTGTTTGTCCCAGTCTACTTCATTGCTATTCACGTGCTTTGAATATTTATCATAACGTGAAGTCATGCAAAAGGTAAAATTTACAATGGAAGACTTGAGAAGCAGGAGCATATATTTATGTAAATTTTACCTTTTGCACGACTTCACCTAATCATAAATATTCACAGCACGTAAATAGCAGTGGAATAGACCAGGACAAACAAAATAAAACTCTTGTTCGGAGATAGCGAATAATGATTGAAACTTGACCAAGATTCAACCTTCTTATCTAACACCGGTTTCGGTTCTTGAGCCTAAACCTTGCGCGAATATCTAAAAGAATTCTTACTCTAACCGCTTGTAATTTAACAGAAAAATCTGCCGGGGTATTTTAAAGATATCTCGATTTATGCAAAGTAGGAACTTTTTCATTCATTTGCGCTTTATTTTAACTGTTTTCAAACATAAATATCTTAAGATCGGAGACACCCATGAAGCTAAACTGTACATTTAGAATGTTTTGCTATTAGCAATGACCTTTTAACAGAAAAGACAAAGTGTCAAGTTTTATTTTGCCAGAGATATTGGTGAAAAATGCTTGAATTAACAAAATCACCCCGTAAAAATTGATTTATTATTTACTTGAAAACGCTCTTACAGATTTTTTTCTAATTTCGCCTACAAGTTGTCTAGATTGAGTAGTTTAAATCCATAAAGTTCCGTCATAAAGTGTCTGACTAGATTTCGAGATAATCGACAATGTTTAAAATGAAAGGCTATGCGCTTCCGTTGCTATGGTAATAGCTGTTGCTTGGAAACCGATGAGAAAATTAACTTTGATCATATGTTAAAATGATGATGTAGTATGAAGGAGATCGAAGTTTATCTTGTATGCGAGATTGTAATTTCAAAACTTCCACCCTAAGTCCAAAAAAACTGCCTCGAGCCTCCTTAAATAATTATATTTGTTTCCAGAAGACATGGCCTTTCTAACCTTTTTTCTAACCGTAAAATCTGCCTATCTCTTTTGTCTTATTTGTTCGACAATTTATGGCTGATTATGGTCCTCTGGTTGTTCTTGAAGGGAAATCAGCAAGCTTTGACGATATTTCTTGATTTTTTTTTTTTTAATAAAACAATTATTCCACTCGCGCTTGTTGGATACAAGATGATTATAGCCAACTCGGAGCTACCCGCCTCGTTGGTTCAGTCTATCATCTCTTATCCAACGCTCGCTCGTAGAATAATGGTTAATAACTCATCAGACAAGAAACATTTTTGACCCATTATTCTACAGTGTTTTTCCAGTTAAGTGATTTTCATATTTGCCATTTTTTGAGGAAACATAAGAGATTATTGGAAGACCTATTCTTAGCGAAGTTCGCGCGCGCGCCGCGGAGCCCCATAGCTAAGAGGTTTTGGTAAACCCATCAGTGCGAGAAATTTTGATTTGGTTATGACGTCACTTCCGTCCGACCGACCGTCGTCGAACGTACGTACGCTATTCCATGTAAGCCAACATGAAATAGGACACTCAAACCTTGTGCTGCAAATCAGGTTTTTTTCGGCGGAAAAATGCATGGCCAACTGCGCTGCCGGCCGCGTTTGTTTGGCAGGAAATTGCATCGCCAACTGCGTTTGAGAAAAAAATAATAATAATAGTTTTGAAGACGACGTGTGCGACTAAACACAAACTCAATTTATGAATAAGTCTACAAACATGTAAAGCAAAGAAAGGGAGATAGAAAGATATCGAGAAAACAGGCGACGAAGAAGCGAAGTTCGACGTCAGAGAGAGCGATTGAGAGCGGTAGCAAACAGGCGAAACATGAGTGACGAACAAAAAGAGAAAGAACAGGAAAGGGTGCAGAAAAAAACCCATGTTGCGGCACAGGGTTTGAGTGTCTCATTTCACATTAGCTTACATAAATGAGCGTTTGTGCTGTAACCCGGGTTGTTTTTTGGCGGGAAAATGCATCGCCAACTGCGTTTGAGAAAAAAAAACAAAACAAAAAAATTAATTTTGAAGACGACAAGATACAAAGTCAATTTTTATATGTGACCAACAGCAGGAGAAAGAGCAAGGTAACTAGCGGTGGGAGAAACAAATCGACTGGCACATCATCAGAATCTGGAAGTGAAATCATTTTACTCCGATCCAGCGCCACGAAACGTTGGATTTTTCCTCTTGAAGTGAAACGTATTCTTGGGACGCGCATCTGGCATCCCCCGCAGATTTTGCAGGGATGGATGACATCATCACAACATGGCAAAGGAGGGAGAGCCTGGTGACATCGAATGCACTCCCTGATCTTTGATTGTTACTAGTCATATGATTATAATAACAACACAGTAAAGGAATATTAAAAGCAGCTTACCTTCTTGGCTTCTTTCGCTGTTGCTCCTCTCCTCTTCTGAGCACGGCAACTCTCTTTTCTTAAAATATACTTCTATCACTTAGGCCTACTCGGCATCGACGCTATAATTATTACAGCCAGTTATTCCTACGCCTGGCTGTAAGAATCCTACGTTCCATAGAATCCATGGAATCATTCTTTGTCCGTTCAAGTATAGGTCCTGCTTTCTCACACATGGTTTCGTATTTTGAAACACACCTGGGGTAGGCAAGGACGACAAACGCCAAACAAATGACACAGGCCTGGGGCAGATGCAGAAAATCTAGAAAGGGGAGGGCGAAGAAATTGGGGCGAGAGCGCAACTCAACCCCACCTCCCACCCCCCTCCAAAGTTTAAGCACTAATTCCAACCCGGAGAAACGGGAGGATATCCGAGGAGGGCTGTTTCTGTACCCCTTGTGCCGGTTGTTCAACGAGCGGATATCTTTATCCAGCGTATAAATTATTGCTATCCAGCGAATAAATTTGGATTGGTTGGAGCACATTTTATCCTCTGGATAGCGATTAATTCACTGGATAGAGTTAACCGTTTTTTGAACACTTGGGGCCCCGGTCTTTATGGTTAGCTTAGCCACTCGCTGCAATGTTCCTCGTTGGAGTTCGACCGAAACATTTTTAAAGCAGGTACGCTGTGATTACCAGAGAGACAAGACATAAATTTGAAGAAGTCGATGGCAAGACTTTTGAAGAATACAGCCGATATTACAACGAAGGCTGTTTAATTTTCTACTTTTGTTGGGCTGAAAAGCTAAAAGCTAGTCTTAGCGAGGTAAGCAGAGAAGTTTTTACAAGCTTTAATATTTTTATTACTAGCTACCAATCGTAGAGGCAGTAAATACAGTTACATGCAGAGTCATTCACTTGCACTTAACTCAGTCACCGGTCAGTGTCCACCATTTGTCGCGTCTAACCGACTATATCATAGGCAAAGAAAAACGCCAGTCATAGGCCGCTTTCCATTTTGTCAGGACTGTCCAGCCAGACCGGTGAGTTTGTACACGGATTGTACCAATTTGAAGGATACGTTTTGTCCTAGTCCCTCTAATTTCTTTAAAAATAGCAAGCATTATTTTCAGAGTGATTATTTTTCAATATTTTTCAACACAATTCCTTCAAAATGACACATTCGATTTACAGACTGGACGGTGTAGCCAGCCAGTTCTGGCAAATGGAAAGCACTCATAGTGACTTACTTAATTTACAGCGCAGCTATTCTTATCTAAGAAGTACAAGAATCAACGACTCGACATGTCGGCTTATACCCGCGATAAATACTCGTACTCTTAGAAATACTCGTTCGACTAAAATAAGCGTTTTGAGTGCAACCGCAGTACATGCAAAATGTCTGCTCTGGCCAAACTAGACTTGACAAATGGAAAATGCGCTGTACGTGTAAACACATCTACATTACTTCAGCTAGGAACTTAACCCACTTAAATTTGACGCATTATCTTTAATCAACTGCTGAGTACTCAGGTGTACAGAGGTCATCCTTGTGAAATTTCTCATAGATTACTGAAGCACCACGTCTACGGCAAACGGCGAAAGACCATATTTACCCTACATTTGCCACTTGCTTTTTTCATTTTCTCGGAAGAAACAAGTAGTCTAGCGTTAGCATGAAAGGCCAGAATTATTTGCACTATTTACATCTATATACTAATTTTTTTTTTTTCAAGAAAACGTAAACGCCAATCTCACATTTGCTGTTAGCCGTAAACGTGGTGCTTAATTTCTCTTATCTTTCCAAGAAAGTCCAGTTCAGAAACGGTGCTCTTTCTGCATTGTACTATGAAGCTAAAAGCTTGAAAAATCAACACAGGTGTTGATTCTGTTTGTTTGCGTAAAGATGGCGTGGAATACAACACTTGCCGCTGGGCTTTCACAGTTTCTTTAAATTCTCAAAACACATTTCTGTATAGAACACGCACAGTTATTTACCATCCAACCTGAGATACGCCCCATTTACATCATTAAAGCAATAAATCTGTGAATATAAATATGAAATCTATTAAAAAGGCCTCTAACGGCCTATAAACGGACCTTGTGATTGCAGATAACCACAAAAACCCACAGAGAAACTAGTTTGACTACTTTTTTTCGCAGCATCTCATGTTGTTGAGTTACGTGCGCCAGACTTCCCTTCACGTGTAAACAAACCAGCCCAGTGTTGCAGTGCAACTCAGATTGGAAACAGATCACAGCGCAAGAGTTTGACGTCTTCAAAGTTTTATTCTTTTCTTCACTCTAGGATTACAAGTGTTTTACGAGAATGAAATTATCTTCTAGTTGCCTTGTAATTATCTCAAAATTGAATGCTTAATAGGTCAATACAGAGTTGCTTTGAACCTCATTATAAAAGCGAGGCTAAGTGCAAAGCTTTTGATATGAAAATTAGTTTCCATTCATAGCCGCAATCAACACTAGTTTTCATATGGAAAGATATGCACTTAGCCTCGCTTTCATATTGAGGTTCGAGGTAACTGGAAAATGGCTCAATGTTTTTAACAAGTTCTACTGTGGAACAAATATTTCTATTATGCAGAACAAGATGAAATTAGCTGTTTGGGGTCCAGTGAATATAATAATCTTAAATTTAACTTGTGCAAAATTTTGTTTTCTCCAAAACATCTTCGAGTCAGAATTCCGATAGGAAATGTAATTCGTTAGATCAGTGTATACGGATTCAATCCAAGTTTCTGTCGAAAAATATTTTAATTAAAGGTTAAAGAAATTAGCTAAATCTATTCGAAACTAATGCGTTGTTTAACAGACCCGACAGCTGAAGTCCCTTGTTTAATTAAAAAATTGTTCACAAAGATAGGTTGTCCAGCGTACGTCTGGCCATATACAAAGTTAAGTTTGTTACGAAATTGTTTGATTGAGATAAACTTTACGACGCACTAAAATAATTTTATTAATTTTGCTCCCTTCACCAAAGACAACTAGATATTTCTTGTTATAAGGAAAAACCCCAAATAATTGCTCAAATGTTTAATACCAATGTGCAAGATACTGCTTGAGTGAACAAGGTTATTTACTTTTGATTTCGGCTTTCGATTCTTGTCTCTCATTGAAATTTCTCAAAACGAATGAGTTTGACGCACGCGAATCAAATATTCCGAAAATATTTGTAAAACAAGAGTGTTTCAAGTTGTTGCTCTTTGCAGACCTCGCTTCCAATAAATGCGGATAAATATATGTTTTTTTTCTGTATTTTTTTTTTACTTTTTGGTCAAACAAGTAAGATAATATAAGTAAAATACGAGATCCCAAAGAAGTAACCCAAGTGTTTATTTTTGGTAGCGCGATTTGTAAAAGATGTTTGACCATCCGTCATTTCATCATGAAGGTTGATCAAAACCTCTTTTCTACCATTTAGCTGTGATTTGTAAATCTTTAGGTGAATGCTACATTGACCGCGCTCGGAAAAGTTTGTCATAAGAGAATAAGGAAACTGTCGTATCAAAATCATCATTACTGCTTTGACAGGTTAGAACTCTGTTCTTTCTTGAAATCTCGCTTTCTTTATTGGATAAATAGATCGTCACTGCAAATCAGGTTGTCCTAAAAAAGCTTTCTACTAATTGGTGGCCAAGTTCTTTTTTTTTTTTCTTCTTTTTTTTAACGTTTACTTGACATTAGCCAACAAGAAACCTGGCTCCTTTAGCCTAGTTACGATCTACGGTACACCATAATCCAAGGTGTCATAATGAAAAGGGAACTTTACAAAATACATCCCTCTCAAATTCTAAAAGTGTATATATACCGAAAAAGCTTTACAATCATTATAAACAAGAAGTCCCACCATACAAGGGCAGGCATTGAAAATGCAACTTTAGACATCGCAGCATGTGACATGTTAATGTAATGTTTTCAATGTCAGCAAAGCACTTGATTGACAGCAAATGTCAATCAGTTTGACCAGAGCCATTCGTCGTGTTTGATTTTCAGATAAACCTCAGTACAATCACTATGACAAAAGAATTTCTTCCATGTAATTTTAAGAGCGCAAATTTGAACGTTTTCAAGTCAGAGAACGGTCCTGTGAAATCAACAGAAGGCTACCTGATTGATAACTTAAAGCAAGAATGGCCAGGCCCTTTTATACTGAAATGGCTGACAAAATTTGTCGTGTAACCCATGTTAAACAAGGTTTAATGCAGTTTAGCTACGCTTTCAAATTTTGGTTTTATGTGCTCTGGGAGGACAAGGATAAGACAGTAACAAAAACTCGAGAAAATAAATCATAACTTGCTGATAAGAAAATACTACTTCCCAAGGATGTGAAAGTGATTCAGAATTATGGTTTCTTTCCTTTCCTTTGTAAGGTCATTTCTCGATCAATTAAATCCAGGACGCTCTACAAAAATGAAAAAAAAAAAATGGAAAACCTGTGAGATAATCTATTGAGAAACAAATTCTAGTGCTAACTTAGTACTTTATGAAACGTGCTGTTATATTTTAGAATTGATTAAATCCAGTAGTATCATCAACTTGTTATTTCTTTCCAAACACATTCTTTCTAAGGGAAAAAGTGAAGAAAGAGATTCACTGAGAAACGGATACCTACTTGAACAAATTGGGAAAAAGAGGTGGGAGAATAATGTTTTCTTTTTTTATTCTACGAATGAATTGAAAAGTCTCTCACAATTTCGACGTTTTCTTTCCATCATTGGTCAAGCGCTTGGTTGTTAAGACGTTCCTGAAAAAAATGCGGTGACCTCGGTAAAATGCACGCACTCCGAAGAGCTCATTGTCGACCCTGATTTCGTATTTGGAAGAATAAGAAGTTTAAAAGAATTTGGAATCGAATGGCCAAAAACAGTTTCTTCGCCCCCTTAGTCGTTTTAGCCAGAAATATTTTACATACAAGAGACACATATAATAAGTTTAGAATTATAAAAAAAATTTATTTACCTTGTTATTTCTTGTCATCAAATTCAAGCGTAACGTCATCACCAACTAGTACAAACGGAGCCCAGTGTTTCATAGAAGAGAACCTCTCTGATTCTCGCAGAGATTTCATAGCCTGGTGAAGCGCTATACTGGTGCTTTTTCTTTCTCTCAGCTGTTGATAGAAACTCTTCATAAACTCCAGGGTAGCTTCGTCATCAATTGCCCAGAGAGCCACTAAAACTGAACGAGCCCCAGCGCAAAGGAATGCCCTTGCTAAACCCACCACACCTTCAGACTTTAAGACTTCCCCACGACCACTATGACAGCAACTTAACACCACAAGGCTAGCTCGGAGGTGAACCGCTTGTACATCTGACATGCTCAGTATGTAATCTTTTTCCTCAGGGAATTCGGATGTCCAACCAGGATTTGGAGCCAGGGCAATATCGCCAGATTTCTTTTCCCCGTGAGCAGCAATGTGAACTAAGCCAACTGAGGTCATTCGTTTCAACACCTCCGCTTTAGTCGCCTCATTTCCGGTAAGTGGCGAAGTCTTGAGGATTCCTTCTATCATTTCTACTTCCTTTTTGGCGTATGGTAACGGTGATAGAGGTTTTCGAACTTTTTTGACGCATGGATCTCCCACCAACAACACGCCAGACTTACTGTGGAAGTCCTTGGGTGAACTTGTAATTAACTTTAAACTCGTGAGCGAGGGAACGGTGCGAATCCTAACATCTTCACTCAGTGCGGTCCACGGAGCCAAGCACAACGAACCATCTGGGACAATTACCAATTCGTCACCATGAAGCACATCTGCAATGGGACTAATAATTACATCATACAATGGCTCTAAGGCGTTGTTGGTGCAGTGTGCTGATTCGCCTGTTGCATTTTTTTCTTCTCTGGTAGATGGGGAGTCATTAGTGAGCTCATCTATTGTACGATTTTCACATCTAACACCAACACCAGCTCCAACCTTTTCAAAAGCTGCCTCCAGTAACGTACAGACGGGGTCGTCAAGTGCAGGCTGACCCTCTATTTCCCCTTGTCTAAATACAACTTCATTTCCTCTACCAAGGACCCAGATATTAACTCTGTTTTCCTCCGTTACCAGAAAAACGGTTTGTGTGCGTACCACTCGTGAGATATAGGAGATTGTGTCTCTAGCGTCACATTTAGGTGGCAACAATCCTGTAAAGCCATATTGCGTCATTAACATATCAATCAAAGCCTGAGCGCGTCCTTGCTCAGCAGCACACAAAGCCTCGTCATTCTTTCCTATTTTTAATAGACAACTCCAAAGAGCAGTGTAAGCCTTGTGATAGAGTTCGCGAAAGCTTCTTTTCCATGAATCTTCAGAGTGAATAAGAGCCCTTATGGTATCAAGAAGTGTTACGCTTGTCCTGTAACTATCTACGGCCTCACTGAAAACAGCCAAGGATTGGAACACGCAACCTAAGGAATACTGTGACCATGCTTCAGAAACTTTACTGCCAACGTCCTTGGCAATCTGTAAACCTTTCTGATAGTATTGTATGGCTTGTTGGAAGTCACCAAGTGATTTATAAGCAATACCGAGATTGCCATAGGCACATCCTTCTCCTGCACGGTCACCGAGGTCTTTGGCAATCTGTAAGTGTTTCTGATGGTACTGTATGGCTTGTTGGAAGTCACCAAGTGATTGATAAGCATTGCCGAGATTGCCATAGGCACCTCCTTCTCCTGCACGGTAACCCAGGTCTCTTGCAATCTGTAAATTTTTCTGATGGTACCGTATGGCTTGTTGGAAGTCACCAAGTGATTGATAAGCATTCCCGAGATTGCCATAGGCACGTCCTTCTCCTGCACGGTCACCCAGGTTTTTTGCAATCTGTAAACGTTTCTGATGGTACTGTATGGCTTGTTGGAAGTCACCAAGTGATTTATAAGCAATACCGAGATTGCCATAGGCACATCCTTCTCCTGCACGGTCACCAAGGTCTTTGGCAATCTGTAAGTGTTTCTGATGGTACTGTATGGCTTGTTGGAAGTCACCAAGTGATTGATAAGCATTGCCGAGATTGCCATAGGCACCTCCTTCTCCTGCACGGTAACCCAGGTCTCTTGCAATCTGTAAATTTTTCTGATGGTACCGTATGGCTTGCTGGAAATCACCAAGTGATTGATAAGCATTCCCGAGATTGCCATAGGCACGTCCTTCTCCTGCACGGTCACCCAGGTTTTTTGCAATCTGTAAACGTTTCTGATGGTACTGTATGGCTTGTTGGAAGTCACCAAGTGATTTATAAGCAATACCGAGATTGCCATAGGCACATCCTTCTCCTGCACGGTCACCAAGGTCTTTGGCAATCTGTAAGTGTTTCTGATGGTACTGTATGGCTTGTTGGAAGTCACCAAGTGATTGATAAGCATTGCCGAGATTGCCATAGGCACCTCCTTCTCCTGCACGGTAACCCAGGTCTCTTGCAATCTGTAAATTTTTCTGATGGTACCGTATGGCTTGTTGGAAGTCACCAAGTGATTGATAAGCATTCCCGAGATTGCCATAGGCACGTCCTTCTCCTGCACGGTCACCCAGGTTTTTTGCAATCTGTAAACGTTTCTGATGGTACTGTATGGCTTGTTGGAAGTCACCAAGTGATTTATAAGCAATGCCGAGATTGCCATAGGCACGTCCTTCTCCTGCACGGTCACCAAGGTCTTTGGCAATCTGTAAGTGTTTCTGATGGTACTGTATGGCTTGTTGGAAGTCACCAAGTGATTGATAAGCATTGCCGAGATTGCCATAGGCACCTCCTTCTCCTGCACGGTCACCCAGGTCTTTGGCAATCTGTAAATCTTTCTGATGGTACTCTATGGCTTGTTGGAAGTCACCAAGTGATTGAAAAGCATTGCCGAGATTGCCATAGGCACGTCCTTCTCCTGCACGGTCACCAAGGCCTTTTGCAATCTGTAAGCGTTTCTGATGGTACTGTATGGCTTGTTGGAAGTCACCAAGTGATTTATAAGCATTACCGAGATTGCCATAGGCACGTCCTTCTCCTGCACGGTCACCCAGGTCTTTGGAAATCTGTAAGTGTTTCTGATGGTACTGTATGGCTTGTTGGAAGTCACCAAGTGATTGATAAGCATTGCCGAGATTGCCATAGGCACCTCCTTCTCCTGCACGGTCAGCCAGGTCTTTGGCAATCTGTAAATCTTTCTGATGGTACTCTATGGCTTGTTGGAAGTCACCAAGTGATTGAAAAGCATTGCCGAGATTGCCATAGGCACGTCCTTCTCCTGCACGGTCACCAAGGCCTTTTGCAATCTGTAAGCGTTTCTGATGGTACTGTATGGCTTGTTGGAAGTCACCAAGTGATTTATTAGCATTACCGAGATTGCCATAGGCACGTCCTTCTCCTGCACGGCCACCAAGGTCTTTGGAAATCTGTAAGTGTTTCTGATGGTACTGTATGGCTTGTTGGAAGTCACCAAGTGATTGATAAGCATTGCCGAGATTGCCATAGGCACCTCCTTCTCCTGCACGGTCAGCCAGGTCTTTGGCAATCTGTAAATCTTTCTGATGGTACTCTATGATGGCTTGTTGGAAGTCACCAAGTGATTGAAAAGCATTGCCGAGATTGCCATAGGCACGTCCTTCTCCTGCACGGTCACCAAGGCCTTTTGCAATCTGTAAGCGTTTCTGATGGTACTGTATGGGTTGTTGGAAGTCACCAAGTGATTGAAAAGCATTGCCGAGATTGCCATAGGCCCCTCCTTCTCCTGCACGGTCACCCAGGTCTTTGGCAATCTGTAAACCTTTCTGATGGTACTGTATGGGTTGTTGGAAGTCACCAAGTGATTTATAAGCATTCCCGAGATTGCCATAGGCATGTCCTTCTCCTGCACGGTCACCCAGGTCTTTGGCAATCTGTAAATCTTTCTGATGGTACCGTATGGCTTGTTGGAAGTCACCAAGTAATTGATAAGCAATGCCGAGATTGCCATAGGCACGTCCTTCTCCTGCACGGTCACCCAGGTCTTTGGAAATTTGTAAATGTTTCTGATGGTACTTTATGGCTTGTTGGAAGTCACCAAGTGATTGATAAGCATTGCCGAGATTGCCATAGGCCCCTCCTTCTCCTGCACGGTCACCCAGGTCTTTGGCAATCTGTAAACGTTTCTGATGGTACTGTATGGCTTGTTGGAAGTCACCAAGTGATTGATAAGCATTGGCGATATTTCCATAGGCACTTTTCTCATCTGTCCGGTTGCCCATTTCCTTGGCCATTGGTACGAATTGGGTCCAGCGCTGTGTTATTCCTTTTTCATAGAGAAAGGAAAAGTTTTGAGCGTTAAAAAGTACGTGAAAATGGGTGGTGAAGGAATGTGCTAATTATTTGAGAATGGGGATAAAAGAGGCAAAGACCCTGAATTAATCAAAGGCTCCTGTGAGCCAACTCGCGAATGCAGAAGTGAATAGTGGTAACCGTAAAGCGGTACTCGCATAAAACTACGATAGAAGGATTCGTGAACGCCATGCCGCATTGCTGAATTCGTTATGTATATATATTAAATTAGACATGAAGTCTGATTCTTTCCCATACCCGAAGTAACGCAAAGGTGGACTTGTGCGTATTTTTGTGATTTGCATGGTTTCCAATCGACCAGAAAGCGTCCAGTTTTTCTTCCAAGAACCTCGATATGTTTTTTCCTTGCGTCGTGTTGTTGCCGAATGAAACTTGATACATGTGGATGATTTTGGCTGCCTAGCACGTGACCTAAATCTTCCTGTTATTAGCATGGTAATATTCCTTTCTACGCTCATACGACAGCTTTTGTCCCGTTTCCTAACATCGGGAGAATGTTTTAACCTTGCTAAAGTTGCTATTTTAAATTTATCCATGTGAGCGTAAATATAGAAATACATCACGCGTTGCGATGCAAATTTTCAGAGTTTACATTATTTCTTTCGATTCGATTTTATTGCTCAAACTGGACCACCAATTAATTTTATTGCGGCTTCTGTTTGGGCGAATTTCATCCGCTAGTTGCGAGGACATGTGTTTGTTTACACAAGATTACGCCGAGTTGTCACTTTTCATCAATGAAAATAGCAAAACAAAACAAAAAGCTTTTCTAGATAAAAAAATTCATTCAGATAGGTCTCTTTACTGGCCTAAGAAGCAAAAGCGTATAAGTCTTCGTCGCAAGGTGACTTGCAAGCGATTTTAAGTCAATTTTGAAGCGAATTTATCGGATCAGGTTTTTCAAACATTTTGGAAAAACTGTTCG
>NW_028145815.1:210000-239591 GCF_977016875.1 Pavona decussata
CAAAACAGCTGACAACGAACATGGAATCACAACTATGTAACGTAATCTACATATCGTAACATTGACAGAATGCTGGATAAGCTGCGGATTTGAATGTGAAGGCACTTTGGATAGCCGAAAATAAGAGAGAAAACAACTGAAATTTGCATGCAGCGCACCGACAAAACTAGTTTTTCTGACTTTCTCAAATCCTGCCTATCGTTATGAACACCAGGAATTTCAAGAGGAATGCTGTATCTACAATTGTAGCCAAAAAGATGATTTTCTACGAAGTTTAGGAACTGTCCTTTTTATTCGAAAATTAAGAACAAACTGACTTTTTTAGTGGGGAACATGTGGCCGGCACCTAGGCTTAAAATATGGACAATTCTGAGTTGAAAGTGCGTTCAAATATGTCGCGTCTTTGCTTAGTGAGCCGTTGTTTGAAGCACACGACCGCATAACGACGATTGTCAGAAAATTACGATACCTATTTAGAAAATCACTCAGTCGTTAAATGCTAATAATTGATCAATCATTGATTGTAACATCATCCGATGGACGATGTTGCACAGTGTTGAGCGAGATACTCAAACGAATGTAACATGTTTGATGCAACACTTGGGCTAATGTAAACATTGTATTAACAAAAGGAAACTAACGAAAACTCCGATAAAATATAAATATAGTTGTCACTTACTTCCAGTGACTGATTCAGCAGGGAACACTCCTGCTCCTCCTGCACCGGGGAACCCAGCACCTCCAGGAAATTCCCTTACATCCCCAGGGAAACTACTGACGATCTTTTCCTGTAAAAGTTGAAGCAAATAAAGAGTGGCCTTGGTCTAATACTGGATTATAGAATAAGAAGGGTATGGGTTTATCCTTTGGCTTAAAGTTTCTGGGAACGACGAAGACGTTTAAAATAGTGTTTGAAATAAAATAGAAGGAAAGAAAGAACAAAGGAATGTATAAATGAGGAAGGAAGGAAGACGGAAAAGCTGGAATGAACGAACGAACGGACGGACGGAAGGACGGACGAACGAACGCATGAATGAATGAATGAATGAATGAATGAATGAATGAATGAATGAATGAATAGAAATATTGATTATTTCAGTGGCCATTCTCTCTGTTTCTACTCTCTTACCCAGATCTCCCTGCAGGTTTGGAAATCTGCCCCTTCCTTATGACCGTGGGAAATGTGGGTACGAAATTACTCTGTTTCCTGATCGAATGGTAATTTTGAAAATGTGGCTTTTATGGCGAGTCGAAAACCGGAGCTGACAGCTCTCGCCAAAACATCATTCTAAATGATTCAGATATGAAAACAGGTATGGATATTTATATGGATATGACCCTGGCCTGAAAACTGGTATGGAAAAAAATGACCTTTTGTAATCCTTTTTTGATAGTCAAAACCTACGAATTAGTTTCTCTTTACTCAAACTTTCCTAATTTAAATACCTGTTGTTTATTGATAGACTTCTTCAAATCCAGTAAAGCTTTGTTTTGCTTGTTGATCTGTTTTTTACCGAAAAGTTAAGATAAATCGCTTAACAAACGAAATATAACAAGGCGACCAAGCCATAATTGTAATACGAAAAGATCTTGAATTCATTTTTTAGGTACAATGATTTACCTAGAGTATCTTAAGTTGCCTAGAATATCTTCAGTTGCACTTCCAATGGTATTTACTGCGAGGAATTAAAGGATACTGCCAATCCCCTGTCACACCATTTGATGGCTTCTTCACGTTGTCCCAGCTTTTCACAAGCACTTGCCCCTACAAAATATTAAATTTTTTACAAAAATTAAACTTCCAAGCGTTAACTGTACATGTAATATTTGGTTTGTCCCGCAATCTAATTGGTCACGTAATCAAAGTAGGTTTCGAATTTATCGGCGCATTACTGGAAGGCTCATAGCCTGGGATCGAGATTAGACGACTTTTGCTTCACGTATTGCCAAACGAGGTCTATTCGTTCAAAAAGGAACGTTAAAGTACGTCTCAAGTCGCAATTGTTTTCAGAGGATCGTTGCATTGGGAGGCTTCCTTGACAGCTACCAACAAAATTTATCTATGTCATTTGGGGGATTTGGGAATGGAGGTCACTAGTTTTGGAAGATTGCGGCAGTCAATTGTGCTTTTATTAGTTAGCTTTGAGTTGGTCTAGCTTTTCATCTGAAGATTTAAAGGGCACTATCACTGACTGGTCCTATCCGTGACTCAGAGGCTTTTTTGACCAACGACTGCATTCCATCGTCTGGTGGATCAAAGAGTGTTGAAGTTGGGTTTTTGATCATTGCCCCTTTTCCTTGACACTGGCTCTTCTCCTGTTCTCGACGGATTGGGTTCAATGCCTGATCTGCTGTCTCTTAGTGTCATGATCTGCAGACAGGGCTTCAAACTGGTAGTGACGAATGTTGCAGAGTGCATGAAAGGGCTTTCTTTAGTGAGTCTTTGGAGCGTTTTGTCGTTTCTCCCCTGTCCCGCTGACGAGAAGAGAGTTGAAGAGATTCCCCATCCTCGATCACAACATGAAGAGTCCAACTTAACTCAGTGTGCCTGATGAAACAGTTGTCCGCGATGCAAGTGATCTCTGTAGACTGGAGTACCTCGATAAACTCACTTGTTAAACATCACTGACTGGAATCCGAACCTGTGTCAACTAATTCCTTGGAGCTCAGCTGTAAAGGTCTATGCGCAAAGGACTAGTCAACTGCATTTATCTGACCAGATAACACCTCTCACCTCTTGCGATGGCTTTAATGTAAGTTGGTTCCAAGTCAATGGCAGCTTTTGCATCATCTATTGTCTCTTGGTATTTTCCTTAAAACAAGAAATAGAAGTTTCATAAACGAGTGTGGTTGAAACAACGTAAGCGAGCGTTTCTTTCTTTCTTTGGTGTCCTGGGATAACTGTAGCTTCAAAACCAACAACACAAGTGAAGACTAACTCAAGGCGCCGCACCTAGCAGGGACTTGAGACGTCAGTACTATGATTATAGGAAAAATTACAAATGAACAAGATGGCGGTTTTGTTTTTGTATTCAAGTAGGGTTTTTAGCAGGAAAAATTGCGACGAAAACCACTTACCCTGGTAGAAGTTTGCTGTTGCTCTGTTGCTGTACAGTTTGGCATTCAGCTCGTCATCTTTGCATTTGACGTTTATTCCTTTAGTGTAGAAGTTCACAGCATTGTAATAGTCTCCCTTACAGTAGCTCTCATTACCGTCTTCTTTGTAGTTCCACACTGTTGCTAATTAAAACAAAACAATCCAGTTGATGATAACTTGTTTTGTAAAGGAGAATCTTTGTAAACCCCAACTATCGCTAATTAAAACAAAACGATCCTATTGATAATAACTTGTTTGTAAAGGAGAAGCTTAGTAAATCTCTACTATTGCTAAATAAAACAAAACGATCCAGCTGATGTGGACAACTTGGTTTGTAATGGAGAAACTTTGCTAACGTCATGGTTTACATTTTGCCTCAGTAGCATATATATCTGGTTATCAAACAACAAGCTACCGGCACAAATAGACACCTAGTACATAAATTAACAAATAGCACGACACTGTTGGTAATCAGTGTTGCATGTCGAATATTCTAAGAGATGTTAGTTTTAAAGAAAAGGAAATAATGTATCGCTACGAGGCAAGGGTTGCCATCCATCCATATATTCTTTGTAAAATATTGATACCTTTAACGCTTGTTCCCAACAACTAACTAATAATATGTTAACTTCAGGAAACTACTAAGTTTGCCAAGCTCTTCTGATTTAAATAGACTATTTATCTGTGGCTAATCTTGCCGTTTGTGCTAATGTTTGGTAATGAGGCTTAATATGTGAACAAAAATCCCCTATACTAGGACAAAGCATAAAAATATTATCATCAGGCAGTGAGACATAATATCACTGACTGGTTTCATATACGGTTTAACATTATCAAAACCCTCCGTAATAAATCCAATTCCTCCTATTAACTAGTGCAGGTAATTCCTTAATTTTCTCAGGGATAATCGATAATCGAAAAAGTAGCCTCTTGCGAGGAGACGCGCGGGATGCATCTGCTTTCGTGTATTCTCGCGGCATCGGGAGTTTTTCGCGTGCGCTCGCGTGTTTTGGTCGCTCTCCTATCCCTGGTCTGAGAAAAAAAACATACAGAATACGAAGAGTTTCGTTATGAGTGGGCATTAATTCAAGCTTTAATTACTTTTTAATCTTCAGTTCAAAAGCGTACAATTAATCCTACGCTTGTAGAACGATTCACATTGCAATGGCTAAAATTAAAATTACGCCGAAAAACTGACACGCTATAACGGAAGTTCAGGACAAAACGTTCACAATGTTACATAACTAAAAATAGTTGAAAAGAATGAATTAACTGGACCTGAAGATAAAAAACCAACACGAGGCACGTTTATTCTTCATATTCTACAGTGCTTAGCACGTTTTACTGCTGTTGTCAGTTACTCTATTTTGTTATTTTGCACTTTTAGATCTATGATAAAAAAAAAAAAAAACTTTTTCCTCGGGTCAACAATGGCTAAAAAAATCTTTTCACTTTCTAGTTGTATGGCAAACATTTTGATTTCTTACCTCTTAAAGTGTCATTGTCAAAACCAAGTTTTCCTTCTTCAGGATCAGGTGGTGTGACGTCGCTCTCAGTTTTGGCTTCCTCTGCACTCCCCGCCATGAATGACGGGGAAATGACAAACGTAACTCAGTCTATGTTCTTCCTAAGATAAAAAACAACTCTAAGTCATTATGTGATTATTACTTCTAATATCACAAATAATTATTTCATTCAAAGAACTTTCATCACAGTTGATGTTTCTTGGTGTAACTCACTCTCATTATCAGAATTTAAAATTTGTCTTCCTTACTCAGTCGTCCTTGTTCTTTTTATCCTTAAATCATTCGGCAAGGAGACTACACTCTCCCAGCAAATGCTTACTGTGGGACCCAAAGACTGTTTACCAAAATAAATCTAGACTGAAAATAAATACAAATCTTGTTTAACTGTGTGCCAATTTATAGTACCAACAATTCTAACAATAGTACAAGGAAAATATACATATAATAAGCATGGGTAATATATATTCAGACAACTAGATTGATAATGACAAGCGGGGTCACTATGGCTCTTTGTTCTGCTATAACAAAGCCAAAGAAATTTATGACCATCTGTAAAAGTTGACAATTTGTGATCCCTAGACCCAAGCACGCATATAAGGGGACTCCTTATGGCCTGTTTACATGAAGGGAAGATGACTGTACCAGGCAGATAATCCAACTTTGTGCCACATGTCTGCCACATGTTTTCTACATCTGTTACACCAGGACGCTCAAAGTTGACCCCTATGCTAAGCCACGTAGGACGCCTCTAGCAGGTTACAAAGATCACCCTAGGTCACCTTAGTAAGACTAAAAGATGGTCAACTATTGCACCACTTCAAGCTAGGATAAATCACCTAGCCCGGGGCATTTTTTTGTTTGTTTGTTTGTTTGTTTGTTTTCTTTTTTTGCTGGCTTCCAAAGTCGAAATCTGAAATTAACACCGCAACAGACTGGTCACTCACTCATCCTCTCCTCCAGAACATAATTTTACAGTTTGTAAGGAGTTGTTCAGCAAACAGAATATGGGAGGCCACAATATAAGTATAAGTATTGCTTGTCCCCGAGAGGCTTGTTACATTAATTCAAACCAGTTTGACTTTATTTTACCACGGGTTGGTGAGGCTACATTGGGGGGCTCTCGCCTAAAATTTGGAAAAAAAAACGCCTATCTTTCCCGTCAGTTTCTACGAAGGGCGGCCATTTTGAAACTGTTCGGAACTCGACGCGTGTCGGAAATTCCCGAGGATTTCCGAAACTTACAACTTGGTCCAGTCGATCGAGCCTAAGTTATTCAAGATGACTGCCGCTAGCGGAACAGACACGAACTGTACTTTGATATTTTAATCTTAGATAGGCCAGAATATAACTAAGATCACTGTATAGTTTTTTCGGCGAAATATCCCGGCTTTTATTTTTAAGAAAAATGCAAATAACGAAAATCTGTTAAAATCGTCATTTAAGGCGCTAAATTATTACACGGGTTTGAGAGCCTCTCGTGCAAAAACAAATCATTCTACCGCCGTTAAAACACTCAAATCCTTGTTTTACAAACTCTAAATATCTTTTGGAATGATTTTGGGAAATATTGCTTCGTTCTGTGTATGGGCCTGTCCGTAAATTTCAAAGATAACACGGCAAGGGTGGAAAATTCGATTTCTTTCACATTACTAATCTTGTAGATAGGCTAGGATACAACAAAAATCACTGTATAGTTTTTGTCGAGCCACTGAAGTATGCGTCTTTTAAAACCTGTATGACTTGTATGTAAAACCTGACACTAATATGCTTAGTATTTTGTTCAGGACCTAACTTTCTTATGGTGACTAACGTCTTTTTCAACATAATTAGTAACGTTTGGAAGCGATCTTTCCATCGTTAAGTTTGCTTTAGGTACGCCAATTGAGTGAACATGATCATTGTTTTAGTATTCAAATAAGACGTGCGGGTAAATTATAGACTATATACATATCAATACCAACCAACAAACACAATCGATGTACCACTACACCCTTCTTAATTACATTACTTGACTACGCTAATAGCGTTAACTTGCCACTTATTACTCACCACTCATTAAAAACCCTGTTAAGAAAGAAGCAGTTTTATTCGGTGACAAATGAAGTTTAAATTGCTTATAATCTCAATCATGAATATCATTTAGAGTTCGTAGCCTGTATCAAAACAAACGACTGAGTTCAATCAGATATAAACCGGAGGTCATGAATGGCTGATTCTGTTTACTGATGACTGTGCCCAGCACCCGGGGCCCAACAGCCGCTTGAAAATTCCTAGAGTTGATATTAGGCCATAAATGCCACCACACATAAACGAGAGGTTCACTGGATGAATTGTTCACTGAGGTTGATCGGTTTTATCAGAGTGAATTGTTTCTCAAGACTTTATTGCTTCAAGCAGCCAAAAGGTGAAACCATGACAGCATGACACAAGATAGCCACTGAAGAATGCAAATGACGTACGATGGTGACATGTTCGGACAAAACTAAAATTGTGAATAGAGTCACTGGAATATGAAGCTTCAATCGATTGTAAACCAAGTCATGAATAACGACTAATCTAAGCTGTTGCCACAAATTTCCCGCCCAAAGCTGCACTAAGCCATAAGTCCAGTAAAGCTCTTCTCAATATGTTATACCATGTATGTCGAAAAGAGATGGTAGATGAGTGAAGGAAATAATTGGCATTTAAAAAGTCAACTAAATTGTTTCTCAAGACTTGCTTTAAGAAGCAAAAAACGTTAAACCAACAAAGCGTGACATACAAGACGCAGCAGGTAAAACTCCTTAGGTATGCGTCATTTTTGTTCAACACTGTATGTAGAACCTGACAAGCGCTTAATGACCTTAACGTTTCTAACGCGGGCTTGTTCAGTTCCTGAGAACGTTAATGAAGCTAGCTAGCAAGTAACCGGAGTTATTACTTTCATTTTGAAATTCAGTAAGACTTGTATTCATGCCGAAGGCTAGATGACAAGTTTAGAATTTTTGAATAAGTTTAAATATTAATTACTTTCAGTTTCTAGTGTGCACGAATTAAGAACAATGCACTTCTTGACGTATTTTAAACACGGAGCGATCCTATAAAAGGGAAGGACACGCTCCCTTTGAAGCGCTTTGTTGGCTTCCAAACGGATCAGTATAATGGTGGATGACGTCGGTAACGGTCGAGGAAAAAAGAGAGAAGAACTATCGTTTGTAAAATCGAAGAGGGAATCGATTTATCAATAAAAATAAGCTAAACGCTAGCTATATATCTTGTAAGACACCAGAAATTAGCGAGATTAACGATAATAACGGAAATAATCAAGTTTCGTTGCCGCAATCGAAAGATTATACGAAACTTACCTCAAAATTCGAAATCCTTCTACCAAATTAATACACAGTACAAAGATCGAAACCATTATTAACTGAAGCTTGCGACGAACTGGACATCTGTATCCCTCCATCTGAACATGCTGATAACCAAAACGAGTCTGTGTTGTTCGCCAAAACTGGCAGAATTTTCAAAATTTAGCAGATGTTTTCCGCTAAACGGCCGCTCGAGTCGTCATGTCGGGTTCAAGTTTATTACCGCTTGTGTATCTATCGATCACGTACGTGAAAACTAACTCTACTAATCCGCTGGAAGTGGCAGCAATAAATTCTAAACTCCTATGCACAAGTCAAAAATAAAAACATCTAAACACATTTCGTACCTGATCATGAATATTTGCTAATTCGAAAAATCACCAAAGATATAAACAAAACACGACCCGATGTTGCTCTCATGTATCTTATTGATGAAATGATAATGGCAATGGCTCTCACATCAGTATTAAAATTAGCCAGTACCAAATATATTCTAAGTTTTATTATATACAGTAAGCAATAGAGAGGCCGGCTTCAAAAAGATTATCAGCTCCGTCGTCTTGCGTGCGATCGCTCGCCGCTTGAGACACTTCACTTTTCTCCTTCGTTTCCCGCTCCGTTGTTTCTTTTAGGCTTCGCTTCCGCGACTTTGTGTCTTTACTTATCTCTCCCCCACTAAACGACACAAAGGATCGAAGCGATTCCATCTCGGAAGCCGGTTTCAGAAGAACAACCTATTTCGAGACAGAGTTTGTTTACGAACTTTATCCTAATCATTTCGGAAATATCTCGAAAGGATAAGATTTTACCAGGCGATAAATGAATTTCCGATCTCAAAATAAACGGATAACTTAACTTTCTAAATTCTTCTCCTGTAGCCATATTCGTTGGATTGATTTTCAACAAAATAATTCGAACTAAAACAGCTTTTCCGTCACGTCCTTTCGAATTAATGTTGCGGGAACTTGAACGTGCTAAAATAAGATTTTTGGTAATCAACCAATCCGATACGCGCGTTTTGGATTTTTGATTGACAGTCTGAACCGTTCAGCCTGGTCTTATAGGATCGCTCCGTGTTTAACCTCTGCCTTAATTGAAAATAACTACCCTGCAACCCAGAAAATTTTTCAAATAAAAATTTAGCTTAATACGGGAACCATAATCAGGGATCAATAATCATGATTATAGCTCCTGGCTTAATATTAATTAATTCCTAGCTTATACAATTATCAACATTAATTTGCTGTTGAAGAAACACCTGACTGCATCGCTGGAATGGGTTTTACTTCATGCTTATAGTAAGCATCTCTTAGCTAAGATGTTGTTTCAGTCAATAAATAACAATTCACTTAATGATTCTGTTGTGAAAACACACCTTTTAGCTCAATCGTAGTCCTCTTATTAGAAGTAAAGATCCTACAAACAAAAACCAGACAAACAGAGTTATCATTAGCCTAATTCGGCGTCACTAACATGCAACATGTTGTTGCGTAGTTTGGCAGCCATTCAGAGCAACTATTAACTATTGCTGACTTCACACAGTTGAATTTTGTCCTACGAGACGAAAGATGACTATGTAAGGTAAATTCATTAGGAATGAAACCTTAAGACAATAAGGGAACGAGCTTGGACTTCCGCAGCATCGTTGACCCAAATGTGCGCGAGAATAAGGAAACAAATGTAACTATTACGATTTTTAAACGATGTGCGTCAAGTAGCTACGAGCCACGATCAACCAAACGTCTTTTCCCATTGAATTGGTAACGATTAAGCGAGTTTTGCATCGTTGGGTTTTTGCTTTTGGTACGCAAATTGAGTGATCATGGTCAGTTATTTTATATTTAAATCAGACTTGAGGAAATCAGTGCGCCACTACACCTTTCTTAAAAACATAACTTAACTACGCTAATAGCATTAACTTACCACTTAATACTTACCTCTGATCTCGTTCAAAACTATTTTAGGAAAGAAACAGCAGTAAAAATCGCTAGATAACAAGGACACCAGTTTCTGGGAAACGAAAGCAAAATGTCACGGTTTTTGAGTACATGAACAATTGTGCAATTGTCACAACGCATCCACCAATCAGGTCTATCGCCCGAAGTTGCATGTAATTAATTAACTGAATTATTCCACGAACGCGCGTTGGATATGAGCTGATAGAAAACCAACAAGGCGCGTAGCGCCGACAAGCTTGAGTGGAATAATTGTTTTCATCAAAAGCAATCAAAAAATATTGCAAGATCTTGGTGATCTCACTTTGCAAGAACCACTACAAGATAATTTAATGGTCGCTATTTCTTGGACATGGTATAATTGCTCATATACCACGGCCGCTAAGCCAATCAAATTCCTGAAATTGCATTATGCAATGATCCAGTTTTTGATAAGAAGTTTTATTCGATAACAAATGAAATTTAAATTGCTTATAATCTCTTCCAGAAATAATACTAAATGTTCGCAACCTATATCAAAACCAACGGCTGCGTAAATTTTAAAACATGCAAGTTACTTTCGTTCATTTTCACAATTGTCATGAGTGTTACAGATGTGAGTCCCCTTTCGAGGTGCTTTTTAAGAACCATAAAAGTATGGGCATCGCGAGAGACGGAACGCTGAGTACAATAAATAAATCAGGTCGTTCAAAGTCAGTACACAAAGTCGTATAAAAATATAAAATATAAGGACGAACCTTTCCGGATTGTAACGCCTTACAAAAACTCATACAGTCATTTCCTCGTAAATCTGACAACCCCGTAATTGTTCAAAATTGTGACCATGTTTTTTGGCCAGACGGTGGTCGTACTATCGTACTCACAACGAGCGATCGTGAGAAGCCCCCCCTCCTCCGCGCTTAAAGAGGCAATGTGGTGGTTCTTTTCTTGTTAACAGAAAGCATGTCCTTTACCGGCTGGTGTTGTTGCAGTCTTTGGGTGGCAAGAGCCTCACTGATGGCGACAAAGACAGCCTCGGCGACAAGCCTCCCCAGACACTTCCTGTCCGCGATGTTCGTTCTTTTGTTCTCTCGACCAATTAATGTTAGGCGTTCTAAACTGTGCAGGTCGCTCCGAATAGAATGATGGGTAAAAATAAGAGACAAATGGGTGTGGGTCGAGTCGGTATATGGTCGAGAAGTAAGTAGAAGGCTGATCCAGCAGTATGCATGTTTGTCCCATGAACCTAGTTTAATAGCCTTAGCTCCCAAGAGTCTCCTTTACCTTTATAATCAAACAACATGCCATACACGCAATAGACTTCAAGGTATGTTTCAAGTATTTTAATATTTCGCATAAATTCCCCCTCTTTGTTAAAATAATTACACTAGTATATCTTATAATAATAATAATAATAATAATAATAATAATAATAATAATAATAATAATAATAATAATAATAATAATAATTATAATAATAATAATAATAATAATAATAATAATAATAATAATAATAATTTCAGTGTACAATATATACCATATTTACTCGAAAACGCGCCGTCCCCGAATAAGCGCCACCATAATCCAGTTGAATTGAACCAATATTTGTATGTAATTTACAGCATTTGGTGCCAAGCTTCACGTATCTTGAATTCTCACCAAGAGAATTATCTTTTGAATCTCACCGTATTTCCTCGATTAATAATAAATTAGATTTATATGGCGCTACTATTATAAAAATATTCCAAAGCGCTTCACACACTTCTTGTTTCAGAAGTAAAAATATTCCCCAAAAAATTGACCCATCAAAACCCAAAATGAGTGTGTACATTCTCCTTATTACTCTCCATGTGGTAGTCGTTGGGAGAATTTGTTGTTAAATCAAGACATTTATCTGTGGTGATTAATGAGACTGGGGATTAACGGGCGCGCGAGGATCACACGCAAGAATCCACGCTTTTGGTGATTCTCGCGAGTTGTTCTAGCTTGCGTGCAGACGTCTCGTATTTCTTTTGTTGCACTCGGCAAAAGAAATACAGTCAAACCTCTTTATTACGGACACCAAGGCGACAGGAATAAGTGTCCACATTATAGAGGTGTCCGTTTTAGAGAAAAAGGGTTTATACCAATTTCGGTCTCCAGGGACCAAGTGAACTGTCCGTAATAGAGAGATGTCCGTATTAAAGAGGTGTCCGTTTTAGAGAAGTAGGCTTTATATGGATTTCGGTCTCTCAGGGACCAAGTGAACTGTCTGTAATAGAGAGGTGTCCGTATTAAAGAGGTGTCCGTAGGGAGAGGTTCGACTAGATGTCTGCAAGCAGGCTAGAGTTGTGAATGGTGGCAGATCACAATCACCTACCAAGCTACAATCAAGGACAAAAGGATTGGGACAAATTCGCATTTACGATGTTTCCCTTCGAGTGAAACGCAATAGAAACACGGTACGCGCAAACGGTAAGTATCCATTCCCCGATACCCACCCCCTTACAATGTTGAGCCCGTGTGATAAAACTGACTTGTGGATTTCAACATTGCCTTGGGGGGGGGGGGGGGTATGATTAGTAAGATGGGCTTTAAACGAAAAACCATCATGGCTTCATTGGTCAGTCAGACTAAATTATCAGTTAATAGGAGGACTTTGTAACATTTGTCCCAACACCATTTGTCCTGATTGTAGTCTTGGTTTGAATTCTGCTTGGTGTGAATGGTGCGAGGGGTTTTCAACAAATTAATGCTCGGTACTAAATGTGTTCAAGCTCCTCCAGAGATTTGCCTTTGGTTTCTGGTACATAAACAAAGAAAAACACCCAACCGCAAAATGCGATTGCTCCGTAAAGCCAGAACGCTCCATAACGGGTGATACGCTCGGTCAACGAAAGAAACGTCATGGAAATTATCAGATTAAAAGTCCAGTTTGTAGCAGTGGCAAATGCATTTCCTATACTACGAGCCCACAGAGGGTATATCTCTGAATTGATAATCCAAGGCATTGGGCCCATACCGGGAGCGAACGCTGAAATGTAAAGTATTAGAGCCACAATAGCTAGCCAGGCATGTTTATAAGGGCAGGCAGCATACGACCAAGTGGTATGATCCTCTGACACATGTACACTGCACCTACCATACGCTGCATGGTAACTCGACCCATTGAATGGAACACATGATCCATTGATGGGATTGCTAATTGCGTCCTTCACAGAACAAAATCCACACTTTGCTTTGAGGCAGTCTAAACAGTGTCCACTACTTGGACAATTGTAACTGACATTCAAAGGTGTTATTTCCTGTAAGGATATCGAGGCATCGTGTTGCTTTGCCATGAAGAAGGCTCCTCCTAGAAGGAACAGGCTAAATGTAACCCCAGCAAGGCTCCCAAGTAGCAGCTTTCGCCGGCCCATCTTCTCTACAAGACAGACACCTACGATGGTGAATGCAAAGTTACCAAATGCCACTACTGCGGCCAACCAGATGGCGAGCTGGTCACCTTGGATACCAGACATTTGAATGATCGTTGCACTGTAGTACCTAGGAGTAAGGAACATTGCGAAAATAATGTACATGAAAACTTTGAGCAAAATGGATGAAGTGACAATTTTGAAATGAAATGGTTACTATTAGTAGCCATCACCATGTCAATGCCACTAGACTTCCACAGTGTTTTTCAACATAGAGCTTTCACGGCTTAGTTAACACAGCACCCTAGCTAACATCAGGTACACTATATGACATCAAGAAATGTAATGAAGGGTAGACAAGACAAAGTGCATCATCTTTCCGTGACTAGGTCTCTTACTGTCTCTCTATGGTCAAGTGGTACTGATACAACTATGACTTACAACACACATGGAACTGAGTAACGACTAAGCAAATAATTTCAATGAATACCATATGCAGGTAAAATTCAATAGCCCATACCAAGGATTTTGTATTCAACAAACAATAAAATTAAAAAAAAAGATCCTTTACAAATTTGCGCATTCAATGCATATGCCACCGAGTAAAGCATAATGATTCTACTGAATGCTGGGTAAAATAGCCCACAAATAAATGGGGTTCACATTCAACAAACAGCACTGTGAAATTCCGAAAATACAAATGTAAATGCCACTGAAAATTACCCCCCTCGCACCCACACGGGTTAGTCAAAGGAGGGGTGTGATGGATACTTTCAAATCTGATGGAGATCTTGTGTACTTCTGTACTGATGTTATTAAATAGAGCAAAGACCCTAACAAACGTTTACACAGCTTTTGCAAAAAAAGAAAACCTAAAACATTTTAGACTTGAACAGGATTCTTCTTCTATTAAATCTTCTACCTGCAGATGAAATATATGTTTCATATATTAACATTCATTTATTCATCATTCACAAGTAAATTATTATGAACTCACAATATGACCAGCACCCAGTTGGCTTGATAGCTCAGTTGGTAGGGAATTCAAATCCTGTTCAAGCCTGATATTTTTCAGGCTTTCTTACGCAACTGTTCGTTAAGTAAGTAACTGTGAGGGTCTTTCTTCTTTTTAATCTAGCTTTCACCTACACCTACAGCTATATGTTTCATATATTCATTTCACATACTGATTTACTTACATAACAGTATTAATTCCTGAAAGTTGTTGTATTGCTTGAAACATGCAGCCGACCAGTACACCTCTCCTTGTTGCTGTAGATGCCAAAATTCTGTATGCTCTGCTTTGAGTAAATGAACAAGAGTCTAAAAAAGATTGGAAAATTTGACAAAATTCAAAGTAAAGCAAATTTCTCACTTTTGCTTTAACTGTTAAGAACTGTTACTATTCGCACATGATGATTATTTTAGATCAAATGCAAGCCATTACAAAATTTTATTGTACATGGTGCTGTATTTCTTGTATAAAGGCCTGGGACAGTTATTATTTAAAAAAAAAATGTGTCCAATTCACATAAATTTACGTCATTCATACATGAAATCTTATCTCAAGAAGTCTGCAAAGACAACATAAATTTGCATGAATTTCAGCAATATTATCTAGAATTTTGCATGGTAATTTTTACATAATTCACAGATGAAAAAACGTTGCTGAATTTGCAGTTCTCTGTTCAAAAAATCATTATGCAGGAACCCTAGCCAGGGCACGAAATTGCGCCTGATACAGTCGCCAATGCGCCTAAGTTTTCCGTGCTGGCGACCAAGATTCGAAAGTTAGTCGCCACATTGGCGACCAGAACCCTTTCCTTTATCCTCCTTTTATGTATTGTGCAATAAAATAAAGCTTGAAAAAGAAAATCGGTGCGAATGGCGAGGTTTATTTCTAGCAAAACCGTCACAAACTCTCCGTCTTGAACGTCTGCCATCTTGGATAATTCAGAGGCTTTGTTGTGTATTGTGCATTCAAATGTCCCTTTTGCTAACAGTACAATATTGCGGGCTCAGAACATAACCGCACGTGACCTCTGAAATATCCAAGATGGCGGATTTCGTCGCTCTGACTTTCATTAATATTCATGTCGCCGAGTGATTTAAATTTAAATGAACGTCAACGAGGATCGGGAAATTTATTTCAAATATTGGCTGCGCGTACAACCGGGACCGAGGATGAGGTTTCCGAATTCGCACGGGTCGTGGAAGAAAAATATGCCGACAAGAAGTTTTTTCGCACCTTGCCCCTCTGTGGCCACGTAGGATTACCAAAAGACAAATTGGCAATGTCCCTGGTGACAGAGGATATTCCTTTACGACAAGAAATTAGCAGCCACAATTACTTCTGCTGATGGAAACTGTCTTTTCAATGCTGTAATTCAGTATGATTTTCTTTAATGTTTTAGAAACAATAGTTAAGCAAACTTGCAAACTTATGTTTCTGAAATTGATACAAAAGATTTTGCCAACTTAAGACTTCTGGCAAGTGGTTGATATTGCAGTGTACATGTAAACATTATGCCGCTGAGTCTTTGAAATAAGTGGATATCATGATGAGATCATCAAATTTGGTGGTCTCCGAGGGAAAGCTGGACAATTTCCAAAAATAAAAAAACTTACCATGTGATGAAATGTTGGTGATGTTCATTCTTTACTATGACCGGAACTGTTGTTTGCTATTCTTTAGACATCAACAAAACCGTCCAGGCATTCCTAACGCTAGGAAAGCCTACGATTTGATATTATCATCCATGATAACGCATTTTCAACATTTTTTGTTTTCGTTTCGGAAAAAAATGGCTACTAATTTTTTGGACTTGGCGACCACTTTGGAATATTTAGGAGCCAAATGTCTCCTTAAGAAAAAAGTTAATTTCGTGCCCTGCTAGCGAAGGAGCAGATGGAGCAATGTCACAAAGCTGAACAAAATTATACACAAGAGGCACAGAAAAGATACATGCATGCATACATAGACAGTCTGATGATCGCTTAGTGCGTGAAACTCGAGTAACTGTGGTTATAAATACACTTTCTATCTTAAATTTACATACATACATTGTACATACATACTTTATTGTAACTCCCTAAAAGGGTTTTTCAGTGACAAGACTACATAACTATTAACTAAAATAACTAATTAAATTACCAAATAACTGAAGTAATAAATATGCAACAACAAAAAAAAATCTTTAAGATACAATGGATTGGATTTACTATCTACAAATTAAATTCAAATTCATAGATTGGTCAGAAAAAAGTAGGTCAACAATTCTTTCCCTAAAAACTTTGACAGAGTCTGAAGATTTAACATTGCCTCTTAGACTGTTCCAGAGCGTAGCACCACGGTAGGTGAAGGACCGCTGAACGGTGATTAGACGGCACCTTGGAATGTTCAGTTGATTGCGTTGTCTAGTATTTCTGGTGTGATTTGTGAATGCGGAGTAAGTTTCTTGATTAAGTAGTCAGGGAGGAGTTTATTAACACATTTGAACATCATTACAGCATCGTTCAAGTAAATTCTGTCATAAACAGGCAACCAGTTTAGTGATTTGATACCTTGTGATATGTGATCGAACTTTTTGAGACCAAGTACAATGTGGGCGGCGAAGCTCTGCACTAACTGAAGTTTCTTGATATTATGTTTACAAGTATATTTTGACCAGACAGTCGAGCAATAATATAACTTACTGAAAACAAAGAGCTCATAAGGAGAAGCATTGTTTTCTTGTCTAGCAAGTGTTTTATTCTATTAACTTGTACCAGTTTATGTAGGCAAGTAGAGACTGCCATAGAGGCTGCCAAGATGTCATATTGATTAACAAAACATACACCATGTTCTAACCTGGGCCTTTAGCAACTCCACCAAACATTGCAAGTGCTTTGGCTCTTTTAATGTCTTCATGAGCATATATAGATGGCGTGATACTGTTAATAAGGTAAAAAAAATGTAAAACAGAATGTAAAGATTTGTGGCCTTCAAAGAACCAACTGACACCAAAATGGCTCAGACACTATTTTCTAAATTGTTATTCAAAAAAAGACATTCTTCTCTATTTTACAGTGTATATTTATACAAAACAGCCTTCCTCCCTCCCCCTGTACTATAATGCTTTCCACACCCTCCCCCACCCATAAAAAAATGGCCACTAACCTCGTCAAAGATCTGAAGAACTTCTGATGGAACTTCAGGAAGAAAATACGCTAACACCTGCTGCTCATTTGCCAGGATGTTATAATCTGAACAATGAGGCTTTGTTTGTTTGCTATGGAGTAAAAAACAAAAAGGTTGATAAATTGGTAAATTTATGCTAAATAGTTGACTAACTCATTCCCATGGAAACGTAGCTCAAGGTTTAAGTCTACAGATAAAATCCTGGCCCCAGTTGTTCAAAGAGCGGATAACTTTATGCAGTGGATAAGTTGCTATCCAGCGAATAAAATGTACTCCAACAGCAGCTTTTGGAAAGTTTTTCACACAATCCCATAATTAGATTAGACAGACGCTTCTGCTTTATACACAAATTATTGGGCTATAAGGAAATTCTTGTACAAATTTTATCTACAGCATAGCGACTGTGGATAAAATTACCTACTCTTTGAACAACTGGGGCCTGAAGGTCAACCATTCCAACTCAGACTGGGGCTACCAAACAGTGCTTGTTGCCTTGGCCCTGTTTACTATCCCTTTGAGCCTTAATAGTGACCAGAATTCAATTTCTCCTTACAATATCACTTGTCAATCAACTTGTAGGTCATGAGAATGATTGAACTGATCACTGAAGACAAGACATCTTGGTGTTTAAACAAATTCTCTTTACTAGTACTGTAGGAAAAAATATTAAAAAATGGTAAGGAGAATATGCATGTTGACATCAGGCAGGGGCAGCCAACGACAGTTTTATCTTGAATTCTTCGAAACGCTATTTCAGGCTGTCTGGAGTGCCTATAAAGCTCTGTTGCTCTAATATTTTCAACTGTTCAGTTATTCTAGGGGAACTTGAGTCTTATTGAATAATTACTAGCACATTTTTGTCCATTTTTCGAAAACCTTAGGTCCTATTTCGTTTCTGAAATTCCTAGCTGACCTTTCTTTGGTACCCGAAACCACAGTTTTGTCAATCCAAAAACACCATAGGCCTTGAATTTCCCATAACACGAACATACGAGGTAAAAATTCCCTTTAGAAAATTGAAGGGGATTAATAGCCTTCCGAACAGATAATTTACCGAAAGGATCCGTTGAGTGCCCCTGATCAGGTCTTAAAAGATTATGCTGTGAAACGAGGGCTCTGCCTATTCCATTTGAAGATGAAATCGTGAAGTGACCATTCAGATGAAAAACAAAAGTTAATAAGCAGTACTTAAATCCTGTGGTGTTAGTTATTATAATTGTGCGGCTGTAACTGATATGTTGGAGAAAGAAATCCTAAAGTGTAACCATTCAAATGAAGTGTGGCCACTCAAATGAATAATTATTAGTACTGCTAACATTTTCGCAATGCTTGCCTTTAAATCACCTATGATACGTTAATTTTGTTCAAGAGCAACCTCTACAGATTGGAATACAATTTCAAAACGTGACACAAACCTTCACACATTTCCTGTATCTTCTCCCTATAAACACTGTGTCCTTGATCATCCACAAATGAACACAGAAACTGTTTAAATCCGTTCTTGATCTCCAGTCGAGGAGCTTGCATGGAGACCCACTCACGCACGGAATTTCCTTTTATATCCTCAAGGTTTTCTATACTTTCGATGAGCTACAAAAACAAGAATTGAATTAATCAAGAGACGAAGCAAAGTACAAATTATGTAACAGTCAGACCACATGCAGTTAATGCTTATAACTCTCTATATAGTGTAGCATCAGGCAATTTCAAGACAGTGTTGCTACTCTTTTGTGGATGTGTACCCTGCGAGTAGAGAAAAGAAGATCAAAGGGATCTCTGCTTGCAGGGTACTAGGTGGGATGCAATTCCATGGATCACAGGGTTACCCCCAGTAGTAGGTTGCTGGCACCCATTTATACAACTGGGTGAAGAAAGACAATATGGAGCAAAGTTTCTTGTCTAAGTTAAGGAAACAGCATGAACATGCAAAAACCAACCTATCTTGAACCATTCATATTTCAGTGGAAATGACTTCATATTAAAAGTTTGTTCCACTAACTTTTATACTACTACAACTCCAAACATTTCAATTTTTTCTTCTCGGACTATTGTTTAATCAATTCCTATTTTTTCTTTTCAGATACTAAATGAGAATTAAAAATTTAAGTGTATTAAGCCGTTATCTAAGTTCTAGTGAGTCTCCTGTACATACCTCATCTTCATCCTGTATATCTCCATCTGCGGCTCTTTGTGCAAGCCGACGACGATGTCTCGGCTGCTCCTCATTCTCCTCATCTGTTTCATCTTAAAAAAAAAACCATATAAATCTACAGCAGGTGTCAATTCCTAGATTTAACTCTGTATCACACTGTTGCCATGCCAGCAAAGCCACAATAGGATGACGACCATCATCGAACATTACCGCAATCTCCGTAGACACACAACGCAAGTGCTTCCCCAGTCTGCACTCAGACCATGCAGTTTCATTTGACCCTTCATTATTGCCCACTTGAATAATTTCAATCTGTATTTGATTTCCCTAGCAAAACTGGGGTCTTTTTTGTAATTTCTTTGTGTGGCAAAATAATAATAATGAAAAAACACTATCCAAGCATCAATTGCAAATTTTATTATTGCGAACCTGTATAAAGAATAAATTGAATGGAGTAATTGACCAAATCAAGTGTTTTTCTGCGGATTTGATGACACCATGTAGTATCACATCACATCACATTACAGCATAATAATTATTGTCTAGAAACAAAATACTTTTTGAACTGCAGAAAAAAATTCTCATACCATAAAGCAATCCCCTATGAAGCCGCCCCCTTGTTGCAGCCTCTCCTCTGTCTCTCTTCCTCATCAGCCGCTCAGCTTCCCGTCGAGCCTCTGGGTCCATTTCATCAAATTCGTCATCATCTAACACTGCTGCATCATATACATCAAGAGCTGCAATTGGGCGATAATCCCTTTCAAGTGTCAAAAGTAATATTGTGATTTAGCCAAGTTTTTTTTCTCAACCCTTTCACAACCAGACAGGCTTTCAGCCAGAAATTTAAAACTGGACATCCAAGGAGCATGTTTCCAAAAATTCAGGACACCTGGATGTACCCTTCTGACGAAAATGTTAAATCCAGACTAAATGCCCCCTTCTTAGTATCGCTACATACATTAGGTGATCGATATTTTAGAAGGATTTGACTAAGTATAAATACACATCATTCTTAAATGTACAATAAATGAAAGTTTTTGCCTAGAGAGAAATGTGTTATGAAAAATCAAAAACAAAAAATAGCAATTTTTTCTGTAGAAAAAAAAAATAGAGAAATGCTTCAAGTTGGGGTTATATCAGCTGCAGGTATATAGTACTGCCTGGAACTATTGGATCATTTGCCGCGACTTTGCCTTGGTCTTATCATGGTTTTGATCTGCGGTTTCACCTTGGCAAAAACCTGTCTAACCGCAACGAAAACCCCGGTTTAGCCTAGGTTTTTTCTGGTTGACTTAACCCGTGGTGAAGGGCAGGACTCGGTTAGGTTTGAATAGGCTATTGTTCGCTTTGTTTCAGGTTCTTCGAGGAAAATAAACAAACTGTCGGTTTAGATGTGATAAATTTCACAGAAGCTCTCTCGCTCAGAAGGGAAATAATCAAAGCGCTCAGTGAGCGAACTCGTTCATTGAGCGGGTAAATGTTATGATATTTCAGATTATGCCAAAAATTATTTGCTTAACGCGCAAAACAATTCATTACACTTCAATTGCACTATTCCTTTCGATATGCGAAGAAACGCAAAGGTCAGTGAAAGGTCAAATGCTAGTTGACAAAAGAAGAGAGCGCTTCCAGGACTTTTCGAAGGAATTACAATCGGACTAGTTGCATCTCATTCACTGCGGCTTTCGGTTGCTTTCGTCTTTGCAGCGGTTGCGGTTTTCGTCCCACCGCGGTGAATTCGCGGCAATCACGTTCATATTCATATTTTGCCCATATAATCTTTATAGTGGAGTATTTTCAAAAATAACGTTAAAAGTTTCGTCAGCGTGTTATTTTTTTCGAAATCGGGCAAAGTTTGAAATACGGCAAATTAGCGTCCTTTCGGTCACGAAACTTACTGAAAATTACCCATTTTCATCTCGCTCGTAGAAAGAAACGCGATGTCCTCCATTAATGAAATGTTTACAAAATATAGACACATCTCTCTTCTTCATAATGCACTAGTTAAATTTAGATAAGCTTAAAAATTGGAAATGCTTCGGCCGTTAGAAGAAACCCCATTTCGGCAGTTTAAAAATCTAGCAAATTTCATCCAATTTCAACACAAAAGAAACCCAATTGGTACGTCAAGTTTGAATTTAAAATGAAGACATTGTTGAAGCACAACCTTTGCAGTTTACTGTGTTAAAATATTTCTGGTAGCAATGCAAAAGTACCCCGTCGAGAGACCAAAATTTGAAGGGTACTTTGACACGAGGAGAGCCTGTGAAACGAACAACGGCCGTCACGCTACAAATCAAGTCCTTTGTTAAATTATCACTTGCGACAAAGAATATGTTTTCTATAAGCTGTACAGAAATTGCTAATAGTAGCTTATTCTCTGTTGAACTTAGTAGGATAACATTTTGTCAACTCATGTATTTTTACACATGTAGAAGTCAGGATTAGGCACATTTTGCCGTTAGTTGTGTAATAGGAAACTGTTTACATTATTCTGCTTCGGCTACTTTCAAAAATACAACAGTCAGGAAATACCAAAAGTCAGAGTATTTCTAAGCTTTAATTCATCTATTGCTTGAGTTTTTAAGACAGGAAAGGCAATTACTTTAGAATTATCAAGCAAAGATGGTATAAATTCACTTCGAAGAGGTCAAAGTTAACAGCAGAGATCAGCTATGTGATTTTCGCATCGCAGTATAAATGTTTATGAAATTGCTATAAACTAGCAGTTTATTCTAGCCCTGAATTCGAAAAAAAACTCGCTAAGGAGGACTTACCACAGTAATCTGATCTGCAGCGCCAGTAACTCTTTTGAAACGGAGAAAGTTGAAATCCTTGTAACTGCGTGACTCTGACAAACTAAGGCGTGATGAAAACCGCGTGGGATCTGGTAACCGAACTATCTTCCCACGCGCTACGAAGGCGAACAAGTAACAAACGACAAACAATTACGTATTTTTCTTCTGTAAATATGCAGTTCTTCAAGTTCCTAAACCAGCCGTCTAGCCAAATATACACTCCCCGTGCTTGAAAATGTTTTTTTTTTCTTGGCGGGAGTGGGTGGGGGGGAGGGGGAGGGAGGTTCCTTGCGCGTGAGATCTCGCGGACGTTTAGAAAACAGCTTAGTGCCCTTTTTTCAACAGTCACTTTATATTTTCTACTGTATAGCACTTACCTTTGCAAATATCAAGAACGAAGTGGACAGTTACTATAGTGTTTCTTAACTACAGCAACAGGCTAACATTATTGGCTGGAGGTTTCATCTATGATACAGTAGCAAGTAGACTAGACATTTTTCTACAAGAAACGACCGCACATGATCCTACGACGGACCAGCGCACAAATAGACTGTTTTGCAGCCTAGCCTGTTCCAAGCTCCAGAATAGTGACAACCGCGAAAACATGAACCCGAATTTAAAAGCGCTCTCTCTCTCTCTGCACAATTCCACTCATTTTGTTTCCTCGGGTTTTGGTTTGAAATTTGGGCGTTCTCACTAACTGAGAGCTTTGAACTGGCTAATGTTCAACAAGCTAGTGTCTATGTGGCATAATCTTAATTATGCCACATGAACATTAGCCAGTAGGACAAGAGATCTCGAATGACATTCCAGGCTTTTTGTGCTTCTTGAGTATCGTATCTGCACTTGAAAGACAAAAATTTGACTGTTTTGCAGTCAAGGAAGATGCTACGTGTAGACATCATATGCAGGTGTGGCCCCATACACCTTGCAATGTCTACTCTACTTGCTACTGTATCATAGATGGAACCTCCAACCATTAATGTAAGCCTTTTTCTGTAGTTAGGAAACACTATAGTAACCGTCCACTTCGTTCTTGATATTTGCAAAGGTAAGTCCCATGCAGTAGAAAATATAAAGTGACTGTTGAAAAAAGGGCACTAAGCTGTTTTCTAAACGTCCGCGAGATCTCACGCGCAAGGAACCTCCCTCCCCCTCCCCCCTACTCCCGCCAAGAAAAAAAAAAAACATTTTCAAGCACGGGGAGTGTATATTTGGCTAGACGGCTGGTTTAGGAACTTGAAGAACTGCATATTTACAGAAGTAAAATACGTAATTGTTTGTCGTTTGTTACTTGTTCGCCTTCGTAGCGCGTGGGAAGATAGTTCGGTTACCAGATCCCACGCGGTTTTGATCACGCCTTAGTTTGTCACAGTCACGCAGTTACAAGGATTTCAACTTTCTCCGTTTCAAAAGAGTTACTGGCGCTGCAGATCAGATTACTGTGGTAAGTCTTCCTTAGCGAGTTTTTTTCGAATTCAGGGCTAGAATACTCTGCTAGTTTATAGCAATTTCATAAACATTTATTTTTTTTTTTTATTTATTTTTTTTTTTATTCATAGCAACGACACGTACAAACAATACTACGTTACATGACTATTTGAGTTACACTACTATTACTACATTACGTTACATTGCTTGACCTACTTACAGAAATTGTACTTACATTGCTTGTATTCTTTTTAACTAATTACGAAATAAATACACGTGCTACGTCATCCTGCATACGATGCTAACACAACACACACACACATACACACACACGCACCCCACCCACACATACAAGAGATAAGAAAAGATTCCCCTTACTCAATTTTCATACTTAAAGTGCTTCACGCATCGTAGTTGCTAAGAGTGGTCCACTTAGCTCTATATTTTTCGTAATTGGAATTTCTAATGGCTATTTGTCTTTCACATTTGATCTTGCTGTCTAGTAAGGCAAGAAAGACCTTTAAATTTGGAGTCTCAGACTGGTTTCTTGCAAGAAAAACATGATATTTAGCAATAAGAAGATAATGGTTTAACGCGTAGAAGGTGGTCGTTTCAGGTTTGTAACCGTACAGGATTTCAGTATTCCTAGGACTAATGTTGTCAGAGCGCTTAGCATTCCACCACATCATTATGTCTTTCCAAAAGATTTTAACGTCGGGGCATTCGCAAAGCATGTGAATAAGCGTTTCGTTCGGAAAGAGGCAGCGTTCACATTCTGGAGAAGCCTTTATATTCATTTTGTAAAGAGAGTGATTAGTGGGTATGATGTTATGAATTAGTTTGAATTGGAAGCTCCTCAGTTTGTTTTCGACTGTGACTTTAAAAGGAAGCTCGTATACTGCCTTTACATTCAACCCTTGTTTTCTAAGATTGATTTCAACGATGGGGGGAGAAAAGGATCTTTCTGCAAGCATCACACGGGCTTTTTTTGTAGAGGAGATGTCAAGGGATGGAACTGGTTCGTTATCGCCGTTAGTGAGATTACCTACGATTTCGCTTTTCCAAATTTTAGGGATTGCCGCAAGAACACCAGCATAATCGAGAAAAGTAGAGCGAACGCTATATTTGCATTTGAAGTTTTCGAACGAAAGGAACTGGCCATGGATGTTTAGGAGGTCGCTTATTTTCAAAATGCCTTTATTAGCCCATGATCTATAATAAAACGATTTTTCGTTTATCTTTATAAACCGATTGTTCCAAATGATTTCTTGTTTGTATTCATTTGCGTTACGTGGATCTTTGGAATTGAGCTCTTGCCATACAGCTAAAACGTCTTTATAAAAAACAGAGAGATTTTTGAGGTCGAGTAATTTAAGATCGTAGTTACATTGAAATAAGAGAGTTCCACCGACCTTGCCTAAAAGCGAATTAAGGAGGGCACACCAATGGCGGTCATTTGCTAGACAGTAACGATTAACCCACGAAGTCTTGAGCGATTTAACAACTTCAGCAAAATTGAGCATATTAAGACCGCCGTGGCTTACTGGGCCGGTCAGAGTTTTTCTTTTGACTTTATCTGGCTTAAATTTCCAAATAAAAGAGAAGATATTGCTGTTGACTTCTTTTACAAATTCTTTGGGAACATTTAATACGGAACAACTATAAACAAGTTTGGCGAGAGCTAAGTTTTTGACGATGGCAATTCTGCCTAAGATCGTTAAATGTCTACTTGACCAAGTATTTAGAACTTTTTTGAGTTTGGCAAGCCTCTCGTCGAAATTGATTTTATTCCCAACCTGAACATGATAAGGAAAAGCGATTCCAAGCGCAATGACGTATTGCTTCGGCCATGAAATGCCAAAAGGTTCTTCTTTGCCTAATCGGCTTTTCAAAGGACCAAGCCAAAGACCCTCGGTTTTAGACTTATTGATTTTCAAGCCGGAAAGGTCACCGAACTGATCGAGAAGAGTTAGTAGGGACACCGCGGATGAATCGTTGCGAATGAAAGCGGTGGTGTCGTCAGCGTACATACTGAGTTTAGTGATCTTATTTCCGTTTTCAAGTCCTTTGATTGATTCATCGATTCTTATTTGGTGGGCGAGTGGCTCCACAGCTAGAACAAAGAGTAAACCTGAAAGAGGACAACCCTGTCTAACACCCCTTTGGAGAGAAAAAAATTCCGACGAGTAGCCATTATTTACAACACAGCTAGAAATGTTGGTGTAAAACGTTTTGATCCAGTTGAGGAAACTTGGACCGAAATTCATAGTGTTAAGCACTTTAAAGAGAAAGTCCCATTCTAAAGAATCAAAGGCCTTTTCAAAGTCAAGGAAAAGTATCATTCCGTCCTTGTTTTCATATTGTTCAATAATATCCGAAATTAAGCGAATATTTTCACCAATAAATCTACCTTTGATGTACCCAGTTTGATCACCGTTTATCAAGTACGGAAGTACTTTCTCTAAACGTTTCGCAATACATTTGGTTGCTAATTTGTAGTCTGTGTTTAGAAGAGAAATAGGGCGCCAATTTTTTAACAGAAGAGGATCTTTATTCTTTTTTGGGATCAGGGAGATGATTCCTTGACTCTGAGAGATAGAAAGTTCTCCTAGTGAGGCACTGTGATTGAAGCAGTCTATCAAAGGACCAGAAACATCGGGCCAGAAACGAAGGTAAAATTCTGCTGTTAACCCATCTGTGCCAGGAGTCTTGTTAGGTTGAAACGTTTTCAACGCGGCAAGGCATTCCTCTGCGGTTATCAGACCTTCGCAAAGGTCTTGCTTTGTGCTGTCGAGTTTTGGTAAGGATTCACAATCGAAAAAGGTAGAAAAGCGTTCAGCTGAAAGCTGGTTTTGAGAGGTGTAAAGCTGATTGTAAAAATTTTTCATGGCGGTTAATATAGTTTTTGGATCCTCTACAGTACTACCGTCAGGTGTCTTCAGCTTTGTTATATGTTTCTTTACATAACTTCTTTTTTCTAAGTTAAAAAAGTATTTGTTGCATTTTTCTCCTAATTCATACCATCTAGCCCTACTCCGGATAATAGACCCTTTAGTTTTTTGCACGGCAATTTCATCTAATTCGATCTTGAGTTTTCTAGCCTTGTTTACAAGGGAGCTATTTTCTGGGGTTTCGTCGATACGTGAGTTGATTTTCTCTAGCTTTTGGAGGAGGTTCAATTCCGTACTTCTTTCAGCGTTGGCTTTCTTTTTCGCAAAACGAATTGCAAATATCCGGATCTCCATTTTCAACATTTCCCAAAATAACCTTTTATCAGCAACATCCTTGTGTTTTTGGGTGGCGTGTTTGATGATGAAGCTCATTTTTGTGACGAAATCTTCATTTTCTAAGAGTGAATTATTAAATTTCCAGTAGCCTGGGCCTCTTTCTTCTTGTTTGTCTTCAGGCTTGATCGAGATGGTGACAGGGGAGTGATCTGAATCATGGTAGGCGGAAATGTCGGTTTTCGAAACGCGGCATAATAAATGCTTCGAGATGAGCCAGAAATCCAGTCTACATTTGATTTTCCCGGAGCTATTTCTCCACGTAAACTGTGTATCATGTGGATGTTGTTCTCGCCAGGGATCGACTAGGTCATAGTTGCAACGGAGTTCGTCGATCGAATGTATTACACTTTTTTTTGAATTGAATGTCTTTACCTCCAAATTTATCGGAAGCGGACAGTGGGCAGTTAAAATCTCCACCAATAAGAATTTTGTCAGTTTGCTGGCAAACTGACAACTTCATGTACTCTTCAACTTCATGTACTCTATGTACTTGATCGCTTTGGGACTTCCTGACGAAAATTTTGCCGTCAATGGTCCAGGCGCTATGCCAGTTGTTGATCTTTTTAACTTTTCTTACTTTAGCGAACAGTTCACGCCTATAGTTAGTTAAGTTCTCATTAATATAAACAGCTCCTGCATTATGAAAATAGTTGTTTAAACTTACTGACTTCAGGTACTTCTTGGATTTACAGAGTTCATTTTTGGCTCTGTATGATCTGAATCGTACAATGATTGGTCTTGGACCGCCGTTAGATCTTCTCGTGGCCATTCTATGACAGATGTCGATGTCATTGTTGACAATATGTACATTGAGAACCTTTCCAAGCTTGATGATCTTGTCAGACAGATTTTCTTCTGAAGACTCAGGAATGCCGTGAATTTCGAGATTATGTTTTCTAGTGTATTGTTCTAAATCGTCTATTTGGCATATAGCGGTGTCCAGATCGCTTTTAAGACCATCTAGATCGTCGTTTAAGTCGGCAACTTCATTTTCTGTTTTGCGAACTTCTTTCTTGAGCGAGCTCACATCTTGTTTCAGCTTGTTATTCTCCGCCTCTAATTTTTCCAGTTTGTCGATGTGGAACTCTAGCGACTTCTGCAGTTCTTCGTGTTGCTTGCGCAAAGCTCTGTTCTCTTTAAGAAGCTCGTCAGTGTTCCGTTGTATCTTGTTCAGTGCGATCCAGATACTCGACCGATCGGCATGCTCGACCATGTGCTCTGTAGTCTTTGCAGTCTTATTTGGAGGAATTTCGGGCGAGCTGCTGCTACTAGACCTTTCAACTCTCTTCCCTCCAGTGATGGGCGGACTTTCGTCGCGTTCGCTTACCTTTTCAGCCATTTATTACAAAGCGGAGAGCTACACAGGACGGACTACTCAAAAACGCTGCCGTCCATCTTGGCTCTCCCTCGGGACATTTATACTGCGATGCGAAAATCACATAGCTGATCTCTGCTGTTAACTTTGACCTCTTCTAAGTGAATTTATACCATCTTTGCTTGATAATTCTAAGGTAATTGCCTTTCTTGTCTTAAAAACCCAAGCAATAGATGAATTAAAGCTTAGAAATACTCTGACTTTTGGTATTTCCTGACTGTTGTATTTTTGAAAGTAGCCGAAGCAGAATAATGTAAACAGTTTTCTATTACACAACTAACGGCAAAATGTGCCTAATCCTGACTTCTACATGTGTAAAAATACATGAGTTGACAAAATCATACAAAATGTTATCCTACTAAGTTCAGCAGAGAATAAGCTACTATTAGCAATTTCTGTACAGCTTATAGAAAACATATTCTTTGTCGCAAGTGATAATTTAACAAAGGACTTGATTTGTAGCGTGACGGCCGTTGTTCGTTTCACAGGCTCTCCTCGTGTCAAAGTACCCTTCAAATTTTGGTCTCTCGACGGGGTACTTTTGCATTGCCGCCAGAAATATTTTAACACAGTAAACTACAAAGGTTGTGCTTCAACAATGTCTTCATTTTAAATTCAAACTTGACGTACCAATTGGGTTTTCTTTGTGTTGAAATTGGATGAAATTTGCTAGATTTTTAAACTGCCGAAATGGGGTTTCTTCTAACGGCCGAAGCATTTTCAATTTTTAAGCTTATCTAAATTTAACTAGTGCATTATGAAGAAGAGAGATGTGTCTATATTTTGTAAACATTTCATTAATGGAGGACATCGCGTTTCTTTCTACGAGCGAGATGAAAATGGGTAATTTTCAGTAAGTTTCGTGACCGAAAGGACGCTAATTTGCCTTATTTCAAACTTTGCCCGATTTTGATAAAAATAACACGCTGACGAAACTTTTAACGTTATTTTTGAAAATACTCCACTATAAAGATTATATGGGCAAAATATGAAGGAATTCGAAATTTCACGACTGACGCTCGATTTTTGATAATTTCAGAAATCGGCTCTTAAGTATATAGCCCAGCTT